>NC_091283.1:221770450-221877950 GCF_032444005.1 Ranitomeya imitator
CTGAGGGCACAGTGATTAGGAAACCGGGAGGGCAGCGAGTCACCACAACGATCCGGTGACATACATTCCCAGATGTGTAGAGAAGGGAAGAGACGTGAACGGTTCACAGAAGTCATCGTTACTAGAGAAGAACCAGACGAAAAGTAGAAAACCCCTCAAAATATGAACAAGTTGTCACAA
Organism: Ranitomeya imitator; assembly: GCF_032444005.1. NCBI lineage: Eukaryota > Metazoa > Chordata > Amphibia > Anura > Dendrobatidae > Ranitomeya > Ranitomeya imitator. Next base: position 221,770,631 of record NC_091283.1, read on the forward strand.
GCCGTCCTTCACCGGTAATACGGACACCAAAGTAATCTGCAAAATACCACCCATAATTTGGAGAGGTGACGACAAGAGTTCCCCGACTACCCCCAACCACTACTACAGCAGTATAGGTGCAGCTTCATTAATCTGATAGGGTGCTTTATGTGCTGTATGAAGGATTGAGATTTATGCTGCAGCGTCACATATGCCATTTACACATATGAAGCAGGACTAGTCTCTTCTCCCGGACTAGTCCGGTCTGGCGCCTTCTCATCACACCTCCCGCAGCAGGAACCTGCATAGTGAAGGAAGGACTAGTCTGGGAGAAGAAACGCTTCCAGCACTAGTCCTGCCTCATTAGTGTTAATGACATGCTGTGGAATAAAAGTACATTCTTCAAACACTGCAGCATTCGTAAGCACATAAAGCACCTAATCTGCACCCATACTACTATAGAAGCAGGTAGGGAGTCAAGGGACCTGACAGGTCTCCATTAACGTTGAAACTTTATGTTCAGGATATGAAATCCGTCAAGGTAGAAAAAAAACTAATCCATTGTAAGTGTGCTTATTTTTCATGCCATCTGGGATCATTATAATGCCCTGAAAGCTTTTATTTTACATAGTGTACAGCTAGTTAGCAAGGAGATCGACCAGCAAAACCTGGCCAAGCGTGTACAGGAGCTACATTCTAGAATGAGGAGTTATGTCCAGAGGTACCACAGTCACCTGTCTCCAGCCCACTAAAAAGCAGTTTTATCCATTGTGGGCGTGCACTAGCAATGCATCATATATTGGACTCAATGGGAGCGTTAACGGACTGCGTTACACCGCGGTGTAACATAGTCCATCTAACGGATGCCAAAAAAACGCAGTATGAACCCAGCCTTAAGGTACAGTCACACTAAGCGATGCTGCAGCGATACAGACAACGATCCGGATCGCTGCAGCGTCGCTGTTTGGTCGCTGGAGAGCTGTCACACAGACCGCTCTCCAGCGACCAACGATGCCGGTAACCAGGGTAAACATCGGGTTACTAAGCGCAGGGCCGCGCTTAGTAACCCGATGTTTACCCTGGTTACCATCGTTAAAGTAAAAAAAACAACCACTACATACTTACCTACCGCTGTCTGTCCCCCAGCGCTCTGCTTCTCTGCCCTGTGTGAGCACAGCGGCCGGAAAGCAGAGCGGTGACGTCACCGCTCTGCTTTCCGGCTGCCCGGCGCTCACAGCGGTAGGTAAGTATGTAGTGGTTGTTTTTTTACTTTTAGGATGGTAACCAGGGTAAACATCGGGTTACTAAGCGCGGCCCTGCGCACGCCGATTCAGCGATGTCAGCGGGAGAGCCAGCGACGAAATAAAGTCCTGGCCTTTCTGCCCCGACCAGCGATATCACAGCAGGGGCCTGATCGCTGCTGCCTGTCACACTGGACGATATCGCTAGCGAGGATGCTGCAACGTCACGGATCGCTAGCGTTATCGTCCAGTGTGATGGTACCTTTAGAGAGCTTCACATCTCCCCCCTCAAGTCTTTATCAGGATTTGCTATTATCAGCCTTGCAAAGTCATCAGCCCCACAACTATCAATTTCTAGTATACATTGCTCACTTCAGCCATGTTCTTTTTCAAAATGCCTAGTTATCTCTACATGCAAATATAAAGATAACACTGTAGATTTTCAAACAAAAACACCCTGACAGACCTCTACACTATGGTAGTAAGGTAAGCTCAGCAGAAGGACACAGGATTGATAAGAGCTCAGTCAGGAGCTGAGAGAGGTGAGCAGCTACCGTATATACTCGAGTATAAGCCGAGATTTTCAGCCCATTTTTTGGGCTGAAAGTCCCCCTCTCGGCTTATACTCGAGTCATACGCGGGGTCGGCAGGGGAGGGGGAGCGGGGGCTGTCTAGTTATACTTACCTGCTCCGGCGCGGTCCCTGCTTCTCCAGCGCTGCATCTTCTTCCAGTATTGAGCGGTCACATGGCACCGCTCATTACAGTCATGAATATGCATCTCCACCTCCCATAGAGGTGGAGCCGCATATTCATGACTGAAATGATACCAAAGAAAAAAAAAAAAAAAAACCCAACAATGAAATTAGAAAAATAACAAAATCTTTATTGGTTGGTTATAAAACAGGACATTTGGCAAAGCCAGGAGGAGAGGAAAAAAGTACTCAAGCCACAACGTGCACATGGAAACGGCAGGGGTGATGAGGACCATCACATTAGTAACAAAGTAACAAAATCCGCTTTATGAGATATAGATAGAATCAATTTATATTATATCAATCAGGGAAAGAAAACCAAAAATATAATGTTATACCAGGCCATGCCAGGAAACATATATGTAGACCATAGACATAGTATCTCTAGTACTAGCCGCACAGAGGCTGACCCAAAGTAGCTACATAATTACCTGAGCAGGCACTGGAAAGCGATGGTCCGCAGCGGCCAGTACTAGAGATACTATGTCTATGGTCTACATATATGTTTCCTGGCATGGTTTTCTTTCCCTGATTGATATGATATAAATTGATTCTATATCTCATAGAGCGGATTTTGTTACTTTGTTACTAATGTGATGGTCCTCATGCTTGTACCCCTGCCGTTTCCATGTGCACATTGTGGCTTGAGTACTTTTTTCCTCTCCTCCTGGCTTTGCCAAATGTCCTGTTTTATAACCAACCAATAAAGATTTTGTTATTTTTCTAATTTCATTGTTGGTTTTTTTTGATTGTATATTTTTTTCTTTGGTATTATGTTCTATGGTAGCGATTATCCCGTAGTTATATCCATTATAACCCATTTGAAGTATTTTTTGACCTTACATGATTTGTTCTGATTTATTTAATGGGTATGCTTCCCATGAACCTGTGGTTCTTATGACTGAAATGAGCGGTAACTGTGACTGCTCAATACAGTCAGGAAGAAGATGCAGCGCCGGGAGAAGCAGGGACTACAGGGACGGCGCCAGGAGCAGGTAAGTATACGGGGAGGGGGAGCGCAGCGCGATATTTACCTGCTCCTCGCTCCGGTGCGGCTCTGTCTCCAGCGTCCTCTAGCAGTGACGCTCAGGTCGGAGGGCGCGGTGACGTAGTCAGTGCGCGCCCTCTGCTGAGCGTCAGTGCTGGAGACGGAGCCGCACAAGGAGCAGGTAAATATTGAAAGCGCCGGCGTCCTGAGCAAGAAAGGTGAGTATGTGATTTTTTTTTTTATTGCAGCATTATATATTGGACAGCTTTCTATGGAGCATCTATGGGGCAATAATGAACGGTGCAGAGCATTATATATGGGGCACAGCTTTATGTGGAGCATCTATGGGGTACTAATCAACGGTGCAGAGCATTCTATATGGCACAGCTTTCTATGGAGCATCTAAGGGGCCATAATGAACAGTGCAGAGCATTATATATGGGGCACAGCTTTATGTGGAGCATCTATGGGGTAATAATCAACGGTGCAGAGCATTCTATATGGCACAGCTTTATATGGAGCATCTATGGGGTAATAATCAACGGTGCAGAGCATTATATATGGGGCACAGCTTTATATGGAGCATCTATGGGGCCATAATGAACAGTGCAGAGCATTATATATGGCACAGCTTTATATGGAGCATCTATGGGGCCATAATGAACAGTGCAGAGCATTATATATGGCACAGCTTTATATGGAGCATCTATGGGGCCATAATGAACAGTGCAGAGCATTATATATGGCACAGCTTTATATGGAGCATCTATGGGGTAATAATCAACGGTGCAGAGCATTCTATATGGCATAGCTTTATATGGAGCATCTATGGGGTAATAATCAACGGTGCAGAGCATTATATATGGGGCACAGCTTTATATGGAGCATCTATGGGGCCATAATGAACAGTGCAGAGCATTATATATGGCATAGCTTTATATGGAGCATCTATGGGGTAATAATCAACGGTGCAGAGCATTCTATATGGCATAGCTTTATATGGAGCATCTATGGGGTAATAATCAACGGTGCAGAGCATTATATATGGGGCACAGCTTTATATGGAGCATCTATGGGGCCATAATGAACAGTGCAGAGCATTATATATGGCATAGCTTTATATGGAGCATCTATGGGGTAATAATCAACGGTGCAGAGCATTATATATGGCACAGCTTTCTATGGAGCATCTAAGGGGCCATAATGAACAGTGCAGAGCATTATATATGGCACAGCTTTATGTGGAGCATCTATGGGGCCATAATGAATGGTGCAGAGCATTCTATATGGCACAGCTTTCTATGGAGCATCTATGGGGCAATAATGAACGGTGCAGAGCATTATATGGGGCACAGCTTTATATGGAGCATCTGTGGGGCAATAATGAATGGTATGGAGCATCTATTTTTATTTTTGAAATTCACCGGTAGCTGCTGCATTTCCTACCCTAGGCTTATACTTGAGTCAATAAGTTTTCCCAGTTTTTTGTGGCGAAATTAGGGGGGGGGGGGGGGTCAGCCTATACTAGAGTATATACGGTAACTTCTATATAGAACTAAGGGCTTCAGAGATCTGACTGGGATGTTAAGAGTCAACTCCTCTCCTGGAATGTGACTACTGCACACTCAGCCAGAGTCTGGAGGCTGAGCTACATGGAAAATCGACTACTAAAAGATAAAAGCTCTCACTGCATGAGAAATGACAGCAGATAGAATGAAAATAAGCAACTTGGCAATTGCCCTGCTTTCCTGTCTATAACTTGAGAATATGCCTTTAATGGGCCCTTTATTACTCGCTTACCTCCCATGAATGAATGCCATCTGTAGCGCTGTGTTCTAGTAGTTCTCCAAAAGGAGATTGTACAGTGTTTGGTGTGGGATAATTTCCTCAGTTCCTCCGCACAGACACAGTAAGAACGCAGAAGGCAACTTATGCTGAATTACGAAAGTGACAACCACGATCTGTGACACGGGATCATTACAGATAAGCGGAGCATCTCCATTTAACCAATTCCATACAGGATTCCTTTACAGATAAACCGACCCTTTCAGCATATACTGCGATGGCTAGACGTGAGTGATGACCGCACCTGGCCGCCCACTGCTTGGCCTCATCGATTCTGGACTGTGAACATTAGTTTGTGATCCTCCTCACATACACATTACACTGTACTGCACAACTATTTACCAATGAAATATCCAATATCTCATCAGAAAATCACATTATTCACATTACATCTTTTTCATCATCCTGAAATAACTGCACCGTGCAAAACGGGCTGCACCATAAACACCACAATAGGCAACAGCCAGAACCGGCCAGGACTACTCGCTACATGATGGCGGCTCTCCTGGAGATCACAGTGATCAGCAGATTACAGGGAAGGTCATCGTGAAGGAAGGGTCTGTCTGCACGAAACAACGGCTTCAAAACGAAACGGACGGGAAGAAATGAAAGTGCTGGCAAGAAAGCCGGCAAATCCCGGATCACCGTGTGCCTATTTGTAGCGTCCTTCACCGGCACAAACACTTCTGTGTAGTTCAGCCTCCTGTCCGCTTCTGATCTGACACAATAACAGATAACTGCCATCGAATGATACAGAGACATCAAGCAGAAGGACAAGCAGGCCATTATGGTCAAACAAGGGCTGCAAACAAGGACACTTGTTTGGGCCAAGTAACAAAGGTGTCGGACATTAATTAACGGAAATCTATATGGAGGTCTGAGGAGTCAAAATGAAATATTTTTAGTAGCAATTGTCTTGTGTTTGAGATGCAGGAAAGGCGAGAGGGTCCACAAGGGCCGACGTCTACTGTGAAGCATGGAAGGAGCTTTGCTGGTGACACTGGTGGAGATTTACCGTATTCCAAATTCATGGCACTACCACAGCATTCCGCAAGGACATGAAATAAGGTAGGATTGTACGTGGTCGGACTGATCCAAACCACCAGGCGATGTAAGGACGATGTGACCAAGAAGGTGAGGGATGGAGGCTGCGTCAGATGACGTGACCTCTACAACCACCCAACCTCAAGACAGTTGAAACGGTTTGGATTAAGTTGGACTGGAGAGTGAAGGCAAAACATCCAACAATTGGTCAGCACCTCTGGAAATGCCTTCATGAATGTTGGAAAACCATTGTAGGTGACTGATGAAGCTGCTTGAGAGAATGCCAAGGGGGTGTAAAGGCGTCAGAGTAAAAGGGGCGTACTGTGAGGAACCTAAATGTTTCACAGATTCTGGTTGGTTTCACATATGCTTCTTTACGCCTGGTTTCCATCAGTGTTCCTCTATGTGATGCCTTTAGTCTGAACACACACAACTCATCTAATTATTCGTTTTTATTTTCCGGAGAATGGATGTGTGCACAGGAAATGTCAGCATCTGCTACCAATACTAATGGGAATATACCAAGGAAGAGGAAGCGAAACAAGTGACAAATCCCTAAATAAAGAGGAACCTCGAGGAATTCACACCAAACGGTGCAATTTCAACATTTGCTCCTCTAAAGGCTTTTCATACTCAAGCTGCATTCTTCTTCCTGAGTATCCACTGCAGAAGTATCGCCATATACAAAACATACCGTACCAGGGACCATAGATCAGATCTGTATCGCCATATACAGGACATACCGTACCAGGGACCATAGATCAGATCTGTACCGCCATATACAGGACATACCGTACCAGAGACCATAGATCAGACCTGTACCACCATATACAGGACATACCGTACCGGGGACCATAGATCAGACCTTTACCACCATATACAGGACATACCGTACCGGGGACCTTAGATCAGATCTGTACCGCCATATACAGGACATATCGTACCGGGGACCATAGATCAGACCTGTACCACCATATACATGACATTCCGTACCAGGGACCATAGATCAGAATGTTACCGCCATACACAGGACATACCGTACCGGAGACCATAGATCAGACCTGTACCGCCATATACACAACATACCATACAGGAGACCATAGATCAGTCCTGTACCGCCATATACACGACATACCGTACCAGGGACCATAGATCAGACCTGTACCACCATATACAGGACATACCGTACCAGGGACCATAGATCAGATCTGTACCGCCATATACAGGACATACCGTACCGGGGACCATAGATCAGTCCTGTACCGCCATATACACGACATACCGTACCGGGGACCATAGATCAGACCTGTACCACCATATACAGGACATACCGTACCGGGGACCATAGATCAGACCTGTACCACCATATACAGGACATACCGTACCAGGGACCATAGATCAGATCTGTACCGCCATATACAGGACATACCGTACCGGGGACCATAGATCAGACATGTACTGCGTTGGTTATGTCTGTATACCAAAATGTTGATTTCCAGGTTCAGTGTTAAAAAATTTTATCCAAAAGTAGAAAATTCCAGCATTTATTTATTACATTTTTTTAAGTGTAAATCCACGGATCCTTAATGTGATGAAAAGCTACGCCCCAAGCCATGAGAGACTGCCGGAGAGCGTGTCACACGCGGTGCGCTCATCACATTATGGATCATAAATGCTGGAACCTTATAGAGCTGGAAGGTTCTGTTCTTCTGGACGTTCTATGTGGGGTCACACGTATTCACATGCTGATGTACCTAGGTGCAGCCACGTTCACGTCCTCACAGTATGGGATGTACCTAGTTGCAGCCACGTTCACGTCCTCACAGTATGGGACGCACCTAGGTGCAGCCACGTTCACGTCCTCACGGTATGGGATGTACCTAGGTGCAGCCACGTTCACGTCCTCACGGTATGGGATGTACCTAGGTGCAGCCACGTTCACGTCCTCACAGTATGGGACGCATCTAGGTGCAGCCACGTTCACGTCCTCACGGTATGGGATGTACCTAGGTGCAGCCACGTTCACGTCCTCACGGTATGGGATGTACCTAGGTGCAGCCACGTTCACGTCCCTCTAATTAACGGCATGGCCTATAACCGGACCCTCCACGCTCGTATGTGTGAGAGCAACAGACAAGGAAAAACGAGATACTACAAATATCAAGTTGTTGATACCACTGGGCAGAGATGGAAAGATCCGCCAGTCTTATATTGGACTGGACTGAACCTGTCATGTAGAAAGTGGTCTCCAGTCTGCTAACGGGACATCATAGAGCAGATTACCGGATTCATATAGGTTTTTGTGGTAAAAAGAAAAAAATACATTTTATGAATTGCAATCCCCGGTGTCTGCAGGCATTCGAGTCCACTGTGCGTTGCTAGTGACTGACAGTCCAATTCATGATGAGTTGTGGCAGGTCTTATTCCAGTCATCGACTGGAGTAAATATGGTGTATGATTTATGGCGAGGCACATGCCTCTTTTAGGAAGCACCTACCTAGTGTGTCTGCGCATGTTCCTGAAAGTGAGGCGTGCTCTTCATGACTCGGAGGTCACCTGAGCGTGCTCGGGAAATCTCAAGTAACGAGTATATTCGCTCATCACTATTCAGGACTACAATTTTGATGACAGTTACAAGTAACAGATAATAATCTTTATTTTTATATAGCGCTAACATATTCCGCAGCGCTTTACAGTTTGCACACATCATCATCGCTGTCCCCGTTGGGGCTCACAATCTATATCCCTATCAGTATGGCTTTGGAATGTGGGAGGAAACTGGAGAACCCGGAGACTGAGTACGGCAGTCATGTCGTGATAATGACCGTGAGGACGCAGAAGGGATACGCTTCCAGAATACGGGGTCCGGACTTTAGAGGGGTGCAATTTGTAACATGGCTTCTCATTTGCAGGTGTAGTGGGGTCCATATACAGTCAATGGAAAACGCAACCAGCGCGCGGAGCAACGTCAGGCAACTGTCACATGACATGTCCAATTGGAAAAAGACATCCCAGCATGCACTGGTTCCATATTTCAGATGAGGCAAATCGCCCCAGATTTATATTGATCCATTATTATCATGAGTAACGGTTTATCTGGATTGTATGTGGATGGAAAATAGACTCTTCTGGAAGAAAGTCAACCGATCTGTTATCTGCTCGCGTGGCCTCCGTGTGCCCTTATTCCGGTGACCGGCTACATGATTGCCAATTGGTGGTCACTCGTTCAGTAACAGTCAGTGATCTCGGCAGCACGTGCTGGCGATCTGTAGACCAGCGGAGGAGTCCATCCTCTTTCTGAATCGTTGGGCGACTGGCGTCCTGATACCTGGCCACATGTTGGGAAGGAGCATATTTCAGGGATGATCGGACAGTGGAGATACATCCTTAGTACGGTCTGGGGGTAACAAGCAGCCGGGCTGACTACAGCACAGTGTCTGCAGAAGTCGTGGTGGTCGGAGACCCTCGGCTCATCGCTGGCTCGGGCTGACTACAGCACAGTGTCTGCAGAGGCCATGGTGGTCGGAGACCCTAAGATCATCGCCGGCTCGGGCTGACTACAGCACAAGCACAGTGTCTGCAGAGGGCCGTAGTGGTCGGAGACCCTCGGCTCATCGCTGGCTCGGGCTGACTACAGCACAGTGTCTGCAGAGGTCGTGGTGGTCGGAGATCCTAAGATCATCGCCGGCTCAGGCTGACTACAGCACAGTGTCTGCAGAGTGCCGCGGTGGTCGGAGACACTCGGATCATCGCCTGCTCGGGCTGCTGGTCTCTGTCTACTAGAACACTTTTCCCAGGTGCCCACCAGGAATTTAGCGCAAGGAACTTATTTCCAGTGTACTAAGGACAACGATCACTCAGTACAAACTGCAAAACAACCAGTGCAAAAAAAGATGGTGGTCTATGTGAAGTAAAACGGTGCCCACGGCAATAACGGGAAAATATCTGCTCCCCCTCCACTCCATCGCCAGTGCGTCCCACCGGACACTGCATTAGATGCAGGCCTTACAGGCTGCGGCCACACGATTAGTTAACCTTTTAATCAGGCACCTGCTGTAAATATTAGTAACTAAGGCAAGGGAGCCCGCAGGGGCTGAGGAGCAGCACAAGGCCCAGCATGTCAGGAAGACATAAAAAAACCTGCCAACAGCTTTACAATGGGAATCTGTCAGCAGGTTTTTCCTAAACAGAGCAGTATAATGTAGGGGCAGAGACCCTGATTACAGCAATGTGTCACTTACTGGGCTTCTTGCTGTACTTTTGATAAAGTCACAGTTTTATCAGCAGGAGATTATCACCAGAGGACTAGTAAACCTGCTGCCATGTCGTCCCCCATATTCATGAGCTCCGCATAACCCCAGCACCATCACTGGTAGGCAGGTTTCTGTTTATTCACAGTGTACAGAGAACGCAGCCAATCAGTGCTGTGGGCGGGGCTATAAAGAGCTCAGCATTCAGAGAACTGCTGCAGATACAACTGATTATTTTATCAAAACTGCAGCAAGCAGCCCAGTAAGTGACATCACTGGAATCAGGGGCTCTGCCCCTACATCATGCTGTTCTCAGATGGGGTAGTAAAAACCTGGTGACTGCCACATAATGGAATCTATTACCTCTCTATTTCTTCTATTACATCTACATTTATCAGTTTTAAGTACTGATAAAGTAAACAGAAACTGAGCTACAGAACCCAAAGGGCAAACCCTTTAAGACCCAGCGCAGGGCAAACCCTTTAGAACCCGGCCCGGCCCACGCCAAACGTCCAGGAATGCTGCTTTTGTGGAGGGGAGGCAGGATGATACCGCTGGGTACGTTTTCTGCCAATGACAACCAGTCAGTACACCTCATTAGCGCACATGGAGGACAGAAGAGGACGCCCTACTCGGCCTCACCCACAGTGTGCAGAGGGGCCCTCTATGGCAGGAAAGCAGCACTTTCTATAAATTCCCCCACAGACCCCAAGTAAAGTACGGCGGATGGAAGGTAGAAACTCAACTGAGCTTTGGTGATATTCCCAAGAGAAGATGCCCTGACCAAGGACCGCAAATCCCACCACACAGCAGCCCCCCAGCTCCAAGAGCGCCACCAATGGCTGATGGAGGAGTTCTACATTACCAGACAGCAGGCGCGTTCTCTACCAGCCACGTTCTCTACCAGCCACACACATAATGTACCCAATAACCGGGGAGGAATCCGCACGGCAGAAGTGTGACCGGAGGACCGCCATAGAAGGGTGACCGGGAGAAGACGCAGGAAGCATCCACGTGGCAGGACCATGGGCAGAACGTGGCGTGTGAGCGCTGCTGCAGTGTGAGGGAAGCTTCTAGATTCCAGTTCTGGCAGGAAAACAATCGGTCCCTTCAAGTGAGAAGCGGCTCCAGTGAAGAGCAGGGAGGCGCCCACCGAACCTACGGCTTCTCACGGCAGCCCCCAAATACCAGCAGAATCTTCCGTACAGTCACGGGGGCTACAATACTTTATACCTCGTGCCACAAACAGCGCAGCAAAGAGCACCCCTCTCGCCGCAAAGAGCGCACCGCAAAAAGTGCCCCTCCCGCCACAAAGAGCGCACCGCAAAGAGCGCTCCACAAAGAGTGCCCCTCCCGCCGCAAAGAGCGCACCGCAAAAAGTGCCTCTCCCGCCGCAAAGAGCGCCCCTCCCGCCGCAAAGAGCGCACCGCAAAGAGTGCCCCTCCCGCCGCAAAGAGCGCACCGCAAAGAGTGCCCCTCCCGCCGCAAAGAGCGCACCGCAAAGAGTGCCCCTCCCGCCGCAAAGAGCGCACCGCAAAGAGTGCCCCTCCCGCCGCAAAGAGTGCACCGCAAAGTGCCCTTCCCACCGCAAAGAACCCCTCCCGACGCAAACCGCACACTACAAAAGCGCACCCCTCACGCCACATTCTGTACAGTTCCCAATTACACACAGATTTCTTAGGAATCGGCTTTTATTTCGCCTTCTACGGACGTCTCAGTTTATTTTAAGCCAGTATGTGAAGAGCAGAGGTTGTTCCCACAGAGCGGCCCGTCCAGTCCGCACACTGCCTAATAAGGATGCAGAGGCACAGCGAGGCAGGAAAGGCCGCGCAGCCTACGTCGCCCGACGGAACGCTTTAGTCAGGCATTTCCTCTGGAGCCGCGCCAGCAGACGGAAGCAGCAGTCTGCAGTGACGGAGCAGAGCGCTCAGCAGTCTGAGGTACAACGCTTACTGCACTCTGGGCCAGCAGGGGCTTCACTAGGGCCACTCACTACTGTGCGGCTGCCCCCCAAGGATGGGCGACACAGGGGCTCTCCAGAGGAGCCATCACCTAGAGCGCAGTGTGGTGCCCGGTGGTAACCCTGGAACGTGTCTACACATCACATGAACAGCACGGCATAACCAGGACAGCGCAGACATTTTATTATTTTTCTATCTACACATCACACTGATGCTGAATGATTCTTTTTTTGTGAAACCTCACAACTCAAAAAGAGAATCCGTCAGCAGGATTTCACCCACAAACCATTTACATGTGCATGTAGGTCTCTGACAGACGATTCCAGCAGCACGCTTACACGACCGGCCCGTTCCTCTATTAGAGAAATAAGGTTTGAATTGTTATGCAAATGAGGCAGAAAAGCTACATTAGAGCTGAAGCCTGCGTCACTCCGGCTCTATTCCCTGCCCAGCGCCGCCTCATCTGCCTGAAGTAACAACACAGGAAGTCCGTTAAGATGGAGGCGGCACTGGGTGGGGAATAGAGCCGGAGTGACGGAGGCTTCACATCCACCATATTCTCAGTGACGGAGGAACGCAGCGGCCGTGTAATGCTAGTGACATACAGAATATATCATTTACATCAACATCACCTTTCAAACATCCTTCATTCATTTTCTTAGGATTCATCAAGGTGTTTGATGTTTTAAACTAGAAAACGTGCAATCAACGGGGTAAAATATTTTAGCAACTCAAAATTGTGAAAAATTGTTGCAATTTGGCGTGTTTATACCGGTGCTGGAAAGGTGCCAATGTGGGCGGAGCGTGGAAGGAAGGGGTGTGACCAAAATACTAACACCATCTGCTGACGCCACTTCGGTGCCCCTGACTAGGAGAACGGTGCCGGCGGTGCACGCCAGCGGCAGGAGGCGCCGGCGGTGCATGCCAGCGGCAGGAGGCGCCGGCGGTGCACGCCAGCGGCAGGAGGCGCCGGGTTCACTAACCACTTATTGACTTGTGCATGTAAGCGGCGCCTTCTTTAGAGCTGGAGTACAAAACACCAGTCTTACTGAATCCAGCCATTAACCTGAGCTGTATAAAGGAGGCGCTGAGGACTAAGGAGCCTTCAGAGCTGCTGTAAAAAAGGGTATTGGTGGTAATTATGGGGTTAAAATGTGCACTTACAGAAAAGGAACACTCAGTGTTCTATAGAGGTGGTCGCATGAATCCGCACAGTTCGCAGCGCCGTGATGTGAGGATTCCCAAGTGTGCAGCCACATAGCGACACCGTGACTGCAGACTTGTACACAACGCCGGACCCCTGTACACATACAGGACAGACGCCGTGCAGCGTGTATCGGCGGCCAGGCTCCACGTCACCGTGTCCTAAAGGTTACACCGGTCCAGGATTAGAGCCCAGTCCGCAGAGCTGTGGATTTATGGCGTTATAGAGCAGCAGATCATATTATTCATCTGTAATCGCTCGTCAATATTAATCATAAGACTCACATAGGAGGGAATGCCTCTAATGCTTGTGACCTCCAGTGTAACCCTTTCCTGGCCTGCAGCCAGAGACGCGGCTTTGATCTAACACTTCCGATGGCGGAGCAGCGATTATGTAAACAGGCAATAATCAAGAGTCAATATTAGGCACAATATCTACTTTTATAAGTAAATACAAAGGTGAGAAAACAAAGATAAATCGACAGCAGAACTAGACGGCAGCGACTGAAAGCAGAGAATGGCTCCACGAGTCCAGCACCATCCCAACACCGATCCTGAAGTGCGGGGGACCAAATCACAAAACTGCTGAGCACCCCAGATAGTGTCCAAAATAGGCGCCGACCACACAGGCGCCGCCGCCGACACAGGCAACGCCAACGACACAGGCAACGCCAACAACACAGGCGATGAGGGACGGCGAGACACATTATGGCGTCCCGTAGGCATTGCACACTGAACACTCTGGACAAGGCTTGTTACAAGATTGAGCGTCTGTGGGACTGTTTCCCAATTTTCCCAGGAATGCATTTCACAGACACGGATGTTGGAGGAGAGGGCCAGGAGCATCATCTCCATTCTTGTTCATCCCAAGTGTTGGCGGTGAGAGATCTGAGTGGTTCAATCACGTCATCCCACCCTAAACTCGCCCAACCTTGCCCTTATGGACCTCGCCTTGTGCACGGGGCACAGTCATGGGGAACAGGAATCGACCTTCCACAATGTTCCACAATGTCGGAAGTTACAATTGTCCACAACTAGTCGGCCAAGTCCGATCCCTGAGAAACATGTCCATAGCCTCACCCCTGCGCCAACCTGTACAGCCGGCAGGTAACGCTCTCCTGGCATTCACCCAGACGCTTGGTAAGTTCTGGGAGCACGTTCCCACTGCTCCAGTGCTTATACCAATGCATCCCGCAGACGGAAAAGGGAATGCACAAGTCACCTCCGCCAACCGATGGGTGTGCTGGTGATGGACGACACAGACCCAATAGCTATCAATTGTGCAGTGCATAGACAATGACTTGTTTAGGGAAATATCCCTTTAAGGAGGACTTGTGAGGTCTGACGCAGCTAGATTACTAAACACTTGTTTTTTTAAGCTGGCCATTCATATGAGATAGCCGTCAACTAAACTCCTCTCACACCCAAAATGATCGGCCCCGGAAATTCCAATGCCTGGATCCATCGCAAGACCCCCCAAAATACATCCATTAGAGAGTGGTCCAGCTTTGGGGGACATGTCAGACAAACGCGTCAGTAGAGGCCAGAAATCATTTTTAGAACTGGATTTTATTTAAAAAAAACGGAACTGCATGGTTTTCCCTCTATAGGCTCTGCATTGTGCCGTCCATTGCTGGGTGCAGAATGAGGCAACTGAGGATCTGTCAGTGAGCCCAAGATGCTGGTCGGATGAGGAGTTTGGAGCGATTATGTCCCAGCTCAATGTGAAGGAACACAAACAGCCTGTAAAAGCCAAACGGAGCTACACGTTTAATGGAACACAACTGCATGTGATTTTCAGCCACAAAAAAAATGGGAAAATAGGAATGGGAAGAGGTGTAACAAATGGTGATATCATTAAATAGGTGATGGGTAGTATATATATATTTGTCAGGGAACAACGTCGTGCGGCTCCATTCAATGTGTGCTGCCAGGTCCTGCAGAACAGCTCGTATTTACAATCAGATCTGGACCAGGGGAGGGTAAGTAAAGCGCAGGTTTTTGATTTTACACCGAGCTGTGACTAGGTACATCAGTTAACGGAAACTGGAGTCCCCCTTTAAAAAGTTACAGTACCCATTGTCAGATAACCCCTGTAACAGCGGTCAGAGCTTGCCCAGATTCAGGACAGGACATTTTGGGACCGTGTGACACGAGCGTGCAACCATGCGAATCTCCAGTACAAAGTCCCCAGACCGCGCCATACACAACACCCAACTTCTCCAGAAAGTGGAAGTTAAAGATCTGTCATTCACTGAAGCGTTAAACGCTCTTCACATGAGCGAGTGCACACAGGAGGCTGTCCATGGGGGGACAACGTGCTGATCTCCAGGAGTCTGAACCTCAGGGACCCTCAGGTCCAGAGAGTGGGACTCCCAGAGAGGGGTCCCGCACAGTCCCATCTCACGTGGTGCAGGGGACACATGCTCGGTTTCCGCTGCAGTGTCGATGGGACTGCTGGAAAGACCCGAGCTCTGTACTCCAAAAGTCCCATGGGCATTAGCGAGCGCACCCCCGCTGCACTCACTATGGGGTCCGGTGCTCGGGTGGGTCCCACAATCCTAGAGATAGGAGATAACATGTTATAAAAACCCCTTGACATTTACACTTCTCATGGAGCAACACAGCTTAGACCTATCGGCCCAGCTGGACGCACAAAGCGTGCATCGTCTGCCATAAGTAATGGAGACGGGGACATGATTACCCCACAACATGCCGGGGTGAAGTGACCCAGGGGTCCGGCCAACAGGAGGCGCAGGGAAGGTTCTGACATCTCCAGCAAGGCGCACCAGATTCATCACACAGCGCGTTCCGGTGTGATCAAACCTCAAACTCATGTGCCAATTTAAAGGGGTTTTCTAAAAGTCCCTTATCCCTGGCACAGTTATAGCTAGTGAGCATTATTAAAAAAAAACAAAAAAAACTAACTGTGCTTTACTCATCCTCCCCTGGTCTCTGCTGCGACCCCAATGTTAGTTTGATGCTTGATTGGCTGAGATGTGTTAAAAAACCAAGTCTGAACAACAGAGGCTCCATCTATCAGTTTACAGGACTTATCAAATGTCTTATTATCATGCATCCAAAGTATAGGCAATAAGTTGTGGATCACCAGGGGTCCGACCACCAGAATCTAACAGAACAAATCACCAAGTCGCCCCGTACGGTGCCAAGTACAGCAGCACAGGAAAGTCCAGCATCTCAGCTGATCAATACAGTTGGGGTTGATATTTTGCAGCCAAACCTCTGCCACAAGGACGCCCTGAAGGCACAGATTTCTCCATAGAGTCTATGGGTCGTATTATAGGACAAGCAATATGGCTAAAACTTTGCCAAAATATTGAATGACATTCTGTATGAAGAGCTAGCAGCAATGTATACATAGCAACTCCGCGCACTATTTTGCTGGGTCGGATCTGAGAGCATCCAATGCAGACAAGACTCATTTATAATTAGGTTCTGTAAATAGAACGAGCGCCTGTGTAACTGCATGTACTACAGCCAGAGCTACAGAACGAGCACCTGTATAACTGCATGTACTACAGCCAGAGCTACAGAACGAGCGCCTGAATAACTGCATGTACTACAGCCAGAGCTACAGAACGAGCGCCTGAATAACTGCATGTACTACAGCCAGAGCTACAGAACGAGCACCTGTATAACTGCATGTACTACAGCCAGAGCTACAGAACGAGCGCCTGTATAACTGCATGTACTACAGCCAGAGCTACAGAACGAGCGCCTGAATAACTGCATGTACTACAGCCAGAGCTACAGAACGAGCGCCTGTATAACTGCATGTACTACAGCCAGAGCTACAGAACGAGCGCCTGAATAACTGCATGTACTACAGCCAGAGCTACAGAACGAGCGCCTGTATAACTGCATGTACTACAGCCAGAGCTACAGAACGAGCGCCTGTATAACTGCATGTACTACAGCCAGAGCTACAGAACGAGCGCCTGTATAACTGCATGTACTACAGCCAGAGCTACAGAACGAGCGCCTGAATAACTGCATGTACTACAGCCAGAGCTACAGAACGAGCGCCTGTATAACTGCATGTACTACAGCCAGAGCTACAGAACGAGCGCCTGTATAACTGCATGTACTACAGCCAGAGCTACAGAACGAGCGCCTGTATAACTGCATGTACTACAGCCAGAGCTACAGAACGAGCGCCTGTGTAACTGCATGTACTACAGCCAGAGCTACAGAACGAGCGCCTGTGTAACTGCATGTACTACAGCCAGAGCTACAGAACGAGCGCCTGTATAACTGCATGTACTACAGCCAGAGCTACAGAACGAGCGCCTGTATAACTGCATGTACTACAGCCAGAGCTACAGAACGAGCACCTGTGTAACTGCATGTACTACAGCCAGAGCTACAGAACGAGCACCTGTATAACTGCATGTACTACAGCCAGAGCTACAGAACGAGCGCCTGAATAACTGCATGTACTACAGCCAGAGCTACAGAACGAGCGCCTGTATAACTGCATATACTACAGCCAGAGCTACAGAACGAGCGCCTGTATAACTGCATGTACTACAGCCAGAGCTACAGAACGAGCGCCTGTATAACTGCATGTACTACAGCCAGAGCTACAGAACGAGCGCCTGTATAACTGCATATACTACAGCCAGAGCTACAGAACGAGCACCTGTATAACTGCATGTACTACAGCCAGAGCTACAGAACGAGCGCCTGTATAACTGCATGTACTACAGCCAGAGCTACAGAACGAGCGCCTGTATAACTGCATGTACTACAGCCAGAGCTACAGAACGAGCACCTGTGTAACTGCATGTACTACAGCCAGAGCTACAGAACGAGCACCTGTATAACTGCATGTACTACAGCCAGAGCTACAGAACGAGCGCCTGAATAACTGCATGTACTACAGCCAGAGCTACAGAACGAGCGCCTGTATAACTGCATATACTACAGCCAGAGCTACAGAACGAGCGCCTGTATAACTGCATATACTACAGCCAGAGCTACAGAACGAGCACCTGTATAACTGCATGTACTACAGCCAGAGCTACAGAACGAGCGCCTGTATAACTGCATATACTACAGCCAGAGCTACAGAACGAGCACCTGTATAACTGCATGTACTACAGCCAGAGCTACAGAACGAGCGCCTGTATAACTGCATGTACTACAGCCAGAGCTACAGAACGAGCGCCTGTATAACTGCATGTACTACAGCCAGAGCTACAGAACGAGCGCCTGTATAACTGCATGTACTACAGAACGAGTGCCTGTATAACTGCATGTACTACAGCCAGAGCTACAGAACAAGCGCCTGTATAACTGCATGTACTACAGCCAGAGCTACAGAACGAGAACCTATATAACTGCATGTACTACAGTCCGAGCTACAGAACGAGCGCCTGTATAACTGCATGTACTACAGCCAGAGCTACAGAACGAGCGCCTGTATAACTGCATGTACTACAGTCAGAGCTATGTAACGCGCGTCTGTATAAACATGTACTACAGCCAGAGATATAGAACGAGCGCCTGTATAACTGCATGTACTACAGTCAGAGCTATGTAACGCGCGTCTGTATAAACACGTACTACAGCCAGAGATACAGAACGAGAGCCTGTATAAATTTTTACAGTCGGAGTTTGTGAGACATGAATGATAACTTTCCTATGTGACAACAGGTTGTACAGCCATGCTTGTCTGCACCATCTCTTATCCAGATACATTAGCGGCACCTTTAACGGTTCTCTACAGCTCACACTCTGCCGTGAGGCCGGATACAGGCAGTGAGATACAGGCGTGGCAGGATTTACCAGTATTACTCATAGCCACTACTTGACGAGTCACTGGTGAAACCCCCCCAGCTCATACTGAACCAAAGCTTACAGAGAAACCGAGAAGGCTACTGGATAAATCTGAACCGAGATCTTTCTGTCCCAGTGATTCATTTCCTTTGTATTTAGTCTACTGCACACAATCATGAGGCTGGCTCTGGTCCACAGATTCCCTCGTGACGTGTACCCGGCCCACATGAGGGATGCCAGTGTCAGTTTTGGAGAAGAGACCAGCAGCCGCCTGGTGAGGCTTCATGTGAGTGCTGCCTGCAATGAGCGACATGCACAGGATGTCACTTTGGTTCTCAAGCTTCAGCTAAACTCTTCAACTGCTGAAGTTGGATCATGTCACTGCCCCCACTGCACACGCTGACACTTCCTTCCGCTGAGAGATGGAGTTGGGGAGACAATGCTTTCTATAGCAGGAAGCGATGGCCGCACAGCAGAACATATGTCCTTTGTAAAAGGGTTTCATGAACATATCCACAAGATGCAATACATTAAATATCAGAAACGGGGGCCTATGGTGGGAGCCTCTGCCAGGGGCCTATGGTGGAAGCCTCTGCAGGGGCCTCTGCTGGGGGTCTATGGTGGGAGCCTCTGCCGGGGGCCTATGGTGGGAGCCTCTGCCGGGGGCCTATGGTGGGAGCCTCTGCCGGGGGCCTATGGTGGGAGCCTCTGCCGGGGGCCTATGGTGGGAGCCTCTGCCGGGGGCCTATGCCAGGGGCCTATGGTGGGAGCGTCTGCTCGCTCTGGGGCAAGTCCCCTGCTGCGGGTGATTGCATTTTGAGCAAAGGCCAAACCTTGTTGCTGCTTGAGTGTAAGCACTTTTTGGCTAGTTTTCTATTAAGCTTTACGCCTGTCAAGTTTGTACATGAGCGTACAGCTCCACACTGAATAACAGTTAATAGGAAAACTCCACGCAACAAAGTTATCTCCACTACCCAGGAAAAGAAGTGATCCCAGGAAATGCCAGAAGTGGAAAAATAGCGTTTCATCACAGCAGGCCAGAATGGCCACCATTCCAAGGCTATGTTCACACGTTGCGCTTTTTCTGAAGGCAAAACCTGCTCTCTTGGCAGTAGAGAAGCTGCAGAGAAAAAACAGGTTTTTCTGAGCTTTTATTGCCTACATGCGGATAAAGTTTAGTTGCCCAAAAAGAAAGGATGATGGAACTTCATTAGGTTTTTTTTCAACAAAAACTGATACCGGTGTTTTATTTTTGCTGTTTTTGGACTTCACTATTGCTTCTTATGGGTGAAAAAAAAATACTGTATATACTCTGAAAAAAAATGCTTAAAGAAGTGACACGCTGCAGATTAAGAAAAAACAAAAAAAAAATAACAGCAATTTTCCAAACAAGTCAGGAACATAAGAGCAATGTGTGCGCAGGAGATTTCTGAAATCTCACTTTGATTAAAATGGGCATTAAAAACAACTGAAGCTGAGAGGAGCCTGCAGGTGGGTCATGTATAAGCACACCGCTCTGAGATCAGGAGAGCGGACTGTCAGTCATTACATGTCTCTATGTAAAACAAGCGCTAGAGGCGGAGTCTCATGCAGATCTATACCCCACCCATAGCACTCAACAGATCAGTTACATAAGAGAAAAGTGCAGTTCTCTGGGATAAGACATCAGATCGCAGATATCAAGGTGTCCTGTTCTTCATCTTCCTATGACCTGCGTGCCCCTACACACGGCTCAGGAGGACCACCCTACTGACACATTCACTTTAAATCTGTCAGGACACCTTTGGCCCCATGTGTCCGTGCAAAAATGTTTATAAAAATTACAAGTCTGTAAATTAAGTCACTTTTTTTTCCTTTGCATAACAGACAGGTATGGAAACTTGCTATTTTCTCCACCAAACAAATACACAAATAACTTAGTGAAACTCCTATTTCTTAGGGCTAGTAAATAACTGTCTCAAGTGGCTTTTTAATGCATTTCTTAAATCCTAAGTGTGAAGAATAAACCTCCCAGATGCTGTGTTATAAGGGGGGTGAATTTTTTAAATCTGACCACTTTATGTGGTAATAACCCTGCAACGCTTCAACTAATCCCAGTGATTTTGAGACTGTTTTTTCGTGACACATTATACTTTATGATAATGGTAAATTTAGGTCAATATGTTTTGTGTTTATTTATAAAAAATATCAAAAATTTGAGAAAAATTTAAAAAAAAAATAGCAATTTTCAAAATGTAAATGATTATCCCTTTAATCCAGATGGTCATACCACAGCAAACCATTAATAAATAACATTTCCCACATGTCGGCTTTACATCAGCACCATTTGTAAAATGTTATTTTATTTTTTTAGCATTTTAGGAGGTTTAAAAATGTAGCAGCAATTTTTCATTTTTTCAAGGAAATTTACTAAATTTATTTTTTAGGGACTTAAGGTACCTTCACACTGAACAACTTAACAACGATAACGATAACGATAGCGATCCGTGACGTTGCAGCGTCCTGGATAGCGATATCGTTGTGTTTGACACGCAGCAGCGATCTGGATCCTGCTGTGACATCGTTGGTCGGAGCAGAAAGGCCAGAACTTTATTTCGTTGCTGGATCTCCCCGCAGACATCGCTGAATCGGCGTGTGTGACGCCGATTCAGCGATGTCTTCACTGGTAACCAGGGTAAATATCGGGTTACTAAGCGCAGGGCCGCGCTTAGTAACCCGATGTTTACCCTGGTAATCAGCGTAAACGTAAAAAAAACAAACACTACATACTTACATTCCGGTGTCTGTCGCGTCCCCCGGCGTTCTGCTTCCCTGCACTGTCAGCGCCGGCCGTAAAGCAGAGCACAGCGGTGACGTCACCGCTCTGCTTTACGGCCGGCGCTTACACAGTGCAGAGAAGCAGAGCGCCGGGGGACAGACACCGGAATGTAAGTATGTAGTGTTTGTTTTTTTTTTAACGTTTACGCTGGTAATCAGGGTAAACATCGGGTTACTAAGCAAGGCCCTGCGCTTAGTAACCCGATGTTTACCCTGGTTACCCGGGGACTTCGGCATCGTTGGTCGCTGGAGAGCTGTCTGTGTGACAGCATCGTTGTCTAGATCGCTGCAGCGTCGCTAAATGTGACGGTACTTTTATCCATGTTTGAAGTGACTTTAGGGGTCTCATATATTGGGAAACCCCCAAACGTGATACCATTTTAAAAACAGCGTCTCCTGACATATCGAAAACTGCTGTCAGGTAGTTTATTAACCCTTCAGGTGCTTTACAGGAATTAATGCAAAGTGGTATGACAAATGAAAATGTGTATTTTACCACCTAAATGCCTCTAACTTCTGAACAGATTACTACAGCCATCAGACTCTAAAGGTACCGTCACACTGAACGATATCGCTCGCGATCCGTGACGTTGCAGCGTCCTGGCTAGCGATATCGTTCAGTTTGACACGCAGCAGCGATCAGGATCCTGCTGTGACATCGTTGGTCGGAGCAGAAAGGCCAGAACTTTATTTTGTCGCTGGACCTCCTGCAGACATCGCTGAATCGGCGTGTGTGACGCCGATTCAGCGATGTCTTCACTGGTAACCAGGGTAAACATCGGGTTACTAAGCGCAGGGCCGCGCTTAGTAACTCGATGTTTACCCTGGTTACCAGCGTAAAAGTAAAAAAAAAAAAAAAAAAAAACACTACATACTTACCTTCCGCTGTCTGTCCCCGGCGCTGTGCTTCTCTGCACTGGCTGTGAGCGCCGGCCAGCCAAAAAGCACAGCGGTGACATCACCGCTCTGCTTTCCGGCCGCTGTGCTCACAGCCAGTGCAGGAAAGGACAGCGCTGTGGACAGACAGTGGAAGGTAAGTATGAAGTGTTTGCTTTTTTTACTTTTACGATGGTAACCAGGGTAAACATCGGGTTACTAAGCGCGGCCCTGCGCTTAGTAACCCGATGTTTACCCTGGTTACCGGCATCGTTGGTCGCTGGAGAGCTGTCTGTGTGACAGCTCTCCAGCGACGCTGCAGCGATCGACATCGTTGTCGGTATCGCTGCAGCGTCGCTTAGTGTGACGGTACCTTAAGGCCGCTGTTTGGTCATGAATTTCCATGGCAAACATCAGAACCACACAATCATGATCTGAGGGCACCAATTGGGATAAATAGGAAGCCCCCACACTCTGTAAACCATATATAATGATGTAGTCACTATTTACAGCAGCATCTAAGGGGTTAAACAGATATGGATGGTGCAAACACTGATCGTGGCTGATGCAGAAAGTTGTCAGCTATAGTGCACAACAGACAGATGCTGGATTGTTACCTGTATGGGGAGGCTATTCTCTTATATCTCAGGTCAGTTAAAAGGCGTATTGGCTGTCATTAAGGGGTTAAGTAGAAAAATGCAGTGGGATGTTTAAAGGGATCCTCGCAGATGAAACCTACTATGAACCTGCACATATGGAGAAAATCTGCAGATTTATAGCGGTCTGAACCTGCACTCAGAGCCCCGCTGCTGGGAGAAAATTTACTTTATTCCTCCCGGCAGCGTTCGGCGCTCAATCACCGGCGCGGGCTCAGTGATGCTGTAACTGCGCTCTTATTTCTCACATCCACAGAATCCGTACAGCACGCGGTGGGTGGAATGATCCCAGACATATGGGCGTTTCTTCCAATATTAATGTGTACGGCAGTACCGATCGGGTGCAGACTATCCCTCCATCCTGCCCCCGAATACACTGCGGCTGGGATACAGAGCAGACTCACCCAGGGCATCCACATTCCTACTTCATACAAGAAGCAGCCAGATCCAGGTGTACGGGCGATCGGAGAAATGTCTGCCCCCAGTCGGCAGGGTGCGCGCATTACCCCCCAGTCGGCAGGGTGCGCGCATTACCCCCCAGTCGGCAGGGTGCGCGCATTACCCCCCAGTCGGCAGGGTGCGCGCATTACCCCCCAGTCTGCAGGGTGTGCGCATTACCCCCCCAGTCTGCAGGGTGTGCGCATTACCCCCCCAGTCTGCAGGGTGTGCACACTACCCCCCAGTCTGCAGAGTGCGCGAATTACCACTGACTCTAGGAGCAAGGAAGCACGGATTCAGCTCCACTAAGGTTACGAGTGGGACTTCTCACTTCATGGAAACAGACGACGTCCTCGCTGAATGGATCTATTCAGTGAACGCTCATGAACATTGGTGGGTGTACAAATGCCATCATTGTCACTGGTAGAAGGCCGAAAACTAGAAAGAAGAAAGAGCAAAGCAAACCATCCTGTAACTATCAGTACTTTACTACTGGAAGAGACTGGGGAGAAGTAACAAATGGAATTACTGACCTCATCACAAACCCACAGCCATGTATTACAGCGGAGAAGGCCCCCGCGAGCAGGAACGAGAACACAAGGGGTTAACAGCGGACACTTCCTGCACTCATACACCCTGAGTCACACACCCAAGGAAGTTACTTTAACTTCTAGAAAAGAGGGGGAAAGTCTCCAGCAGAGTACAGACCACCATCACCACCACACCCTGCCATCCTGATGGCAAGCACTGCAGGGACAGGGAGAAAACGGGACTGTACAGGATCAGTCAGGGACTGAAGCCTCCATCAGCATGGCCGACAACGAGGGGGCAGGTAACATCTACTGCTGCCCCACAGGATCCCAGTGCACCCACACACGGCACGAGGCCGCCAAGGCTTCAGGCTGGGGCTGTAACATGGACCCTAAAAGGTGGTCAAACTACGGCTCCGGACCACCAACTACCATCAGAGGAGATCCGTATACTCTCTTCAAGAACCGAAGATCACGACTCTACGGCCACTACTGTCACACATCAGAATGGCAGCACGTGGCGTCCATGTGACTGGGGACGAGAACAGGAGCAGCAGCACGCACTCGCCGCCCGCTCCAGAACGCACATGCACCCACCGTCCGACCCCAGCACGCACTCGCTGCCCGCCCCAGGACGCACATGCACCCACTGTGACCCCAGCACGCACTCGGTGCCCGCCCCAGCACGCACATGCACCCACCGTCCGACCCCAGCACGCACTCGCCTTCCGGCCCTAGAACACGCTCACCACCCAACCCGTCCAACCCCAGCACGGCCTCGCCACCAAACCCCAGAACGGACTCGCCTTCCAGCCCAAGAACACGCTCACCACCCAACCCGTCCAACCCCAGTATGGACTCGCCACCAAACCCCAAAACAGACTCAACACCCGACCCCAGCATGCGCTCGCCGGGTGGCCGTGATGATGTGTGAATCCATCTTATATATGGAAAATATATAGAGTTCAGTAGATCAGGACCACAGTCCGCATCAGTCCTGGGTACAGATCAGCACGAGTTATATAGGGCACGACTGCACGTTACGCAGCGCACTGCCATCACCTCTGTACAGCGGCCTCCATCCTAGTCATACACTGTATGGATGATCACTTGTACTAAGCATACATACGCAGCAGGACTTGAAGCGTTGCCATAGGACGAGTACACCATCACTGCTATGGGTTGTGTACATTACAGTCGCTATAAGTTGTGTGGAGCACTAACGATGGGTCGTGCACCCCACCATCACTACTGGCCTCCTGGACCGCCAGTACTTCGGGAGCACACCACTGTCACTACAAGTTGTGTAGACTCTACGGACGGGACGCTCCACCATCACTATAGGTTGTGTATACATCCATCTCTATACTGAACACTACGGACGGGACGCTCCGCCATCTCTATAGGTTGTGTATACATCCATCCCTATACTGAACTCTACGAACAGGACGCTCCGCCATCACTATAGGTTGTGTATCCATCCATCCCTATACTGAACTCTACGGACGGGACGCTCCGCCATCACTATAGGTTGTGTATACATCCATCCCTATACTGAATACTACGGACGGGACGCTCCGCCATCACTATAGGTTGTGTATACATCCATCCCTATACTGAACACTACGGACGGGACGCTCCGCCATCACTATAGGCTGTGTATACATCCATCCCTATACTGAACACTACAGACGGGACGCTCCGCCATCACTATAGGTTGTGTATACATCCATCTCTATACTGAACACTACGGATGGGACGCTCCGCCATCACTATAGGTTGTGTATCCATCCATCCCTATACTGAGTACTACGGACGGGACGCTCCGCCATCACTATAGGTTGTGTATACATCCATCTCGATACTGAACACTACGGACGGGACGCTCCGCCATCACTATAGGTTGTGTATACATCCATCTCTATACTGAACACTATGGATGGGACGCTCCACCATCACTATAGGTTGTGTATACATCCATCTCTATACTGAACACTATGGATGGGACGCTCCGCCATCATTTGCATAAACCACTATCCCACTCTTTGGTTCTGAGTGGCTGGCAGGATATGATGGACAGTGGTGGGTGAAGCCCTGGCACTGGTGGGATGTATCTGGCACCGGGATGAGGGGGGGATGTATCTGGCACCGGGGGAGGGGGGGGATGGATCTGGCCCCGGGAGGGGGGGGGGGCAATGGGAAGATGTATCTGGCACCAGGTGGGGGGGGGGGGCTAATGGGAAGATGTATCTGGCACCGGGGGGGGGGGCTGTGGGGAAGGATGCATCTGGCACCGGGGGGGGGGGAGGAAAGGCAAGGTGTTTCTGGCACGGGGGGGGGGGGATGATGTATCTGGCACCGTGGGGGGGGATGATGTATCTGGCACCGGGGGGGGGATGTATCTGGCACCGGGGGGGGGATGTATCTGGCACAGGGGGGGGGATGTATCTGGCACCGGGGGGGGGGTATAATGTATCTGGCACCGGGGGGGGGGGGGGGGGGGGAGAGGATGTATCTGGCACCGGGGGGGGGGGGGATGTATCTGGCACTGGGGGGGGGGGGTGTATCTGGCACTGGGGGGGGGGGTATATCTGGCACCGGGGGGGGGGGTATAATGTATCTGGCACCGGGGGGGGGGGGGAGAGGATGTATCTGGCACCGGGGGGGGGGGGGGGGGGGGGGGAGAGGATGTATCTGGCACCGGGGGGGGGGGGGGGATGTATCTGGCACTGGGGGGGGGGGGTGTATCTGGCACTGGGGGGGGGGGTATATCTGGCACCGGGGGGGGGGGGTATAATGTATCTGGCACCGGGGGGGGGGGGGGGGGGGAGAGGATGTATCTGGCACCGGGGGGGGGGGGGGGGGGGGGATGATGTATCTGGCACCGTGGGGGGGGATGATGTATCTGGCACCGGGGGGGGGATGTATCTGGCACCGGGGGGGGGATGTATCTGGCACAGGGGGGGGGATGTATCTGGCACCGGGGGGGGGGGTATAATGTATCTGGCACCGGGGGGGGGGGGGGGGGGAGAGGATGTATCTGGCACCGGGGGGGGGGGGGGATGTATCTGGCACTGGGGGGGGGGGTGTATCTGGCACTGGGGGGGGGGGTATATCTGGCAGGGGAGGCGGCCCCCACGCTCAGCACAGTCCGGCGCTATGCCGCGGTACACGGGGGGGGGGATGAGAGGAGGGAAACTTTCCCCGGAGCAGTCAGCACTTACAGTTTTTGGCATGGTGGCGGCGGTCTGTCGTGTCACTCGTCCCTGGCGGCAGCTCTCAGCTTCTCTCCATACAGCTCGGGCGGAGGTGCGGGAAGGCTGAGCCGGGGGAACGCGCGGCAACAATGAGGAGCGTCTGCTGCTAACGGAACAGCGAAGTCTCTGGTGTAACCACACCCAGGGAAATGAGAGCGGCACATAGCGGGGCGCAGTGACCCCGCCCCGGACAGCGAGGCCCCGCCCCGGACAGCCAGGCCCCGCCCCTCACCACAGGCGGGCGCGCTCACACTCGGAGTCTCCGTACTCACCCTCCGCCGCTGTGCTCGTTGCTCAGTGACTATCACTGTTGGCCGCCCGTGAGGAGATAGCGGAGGAGCAGCGGCCCGCCACACTGCGCCGTCTCCTCAGGGGCCCCGCCACACTGCGCCGTCAACTCAGGGGCCCCGCCACACTGCGCCGTCTCCTCAGGGGCCCGCCACACTGCGCGGTCTCCTCAGGGGCCCCGCCACACTGCGCCGTCTCCTCAGGGGCCCCGCCACTTTGCGCCGTCTCCTCAGGGGCCCCGCCACACTGCGCCGTCTCCTCAGGGGCCCCGCCACTTTGCGCCGTCTCCTCAGGGGCCCCGCCACACTGCGCCGTCTCCTCGGGCCCCGCCACTCTGCGCCGTCTCCTCGGGCCCCGCCACACTGCGCCATTTCCTCAGGGGTCCCGCCACTCTGCGACGTCTCCTCGGGCCCTGCCACACTGCGCCGTCTCCTTAGGGGCCCGACCACACTGCGCCATCTCCTCAGGGGCTCGACCACACTGCGCCATCTCCTCAGGGGCTCGACCACACTGCGCCTTCTCAGAGGCCCTGCCACCCTGTGCCGTCTCCTCGGGCCCAGCCACACTGCGCCGTCTCCTCAGGGGCCCCGCCACACTGCGCTGTCTCCTCAGGGGCCCCGCCACACTGCGCCGTCTTCACAGGGGCCCCGCCACTCTGCGGCGTCTCCTTGGGCCCCGCCACACTGCGCCGTCTCCTCAGGGGCCCCGCCACTCTGCGCCATCTCCTCGGGCCCCGCCACACTGCGCCATCTCAGGGGCCCCACCACTCTGCACCGTCTCCTCAGGGGCCCCGCCACTCTGCGCCGTCTCCTCAGGGGCCCCGCTACACTGCGCCGTCTCCTTAGGGGCCCGACCACACTGCACCGTCTCGTCAGGGGCCCCGCCACTCTACACCGTCTCAGGGGCCCCGCCACTCTCCGCCGTCTCCTCAGGGGCCCCGCCACTCTGCGCCGTCTCCTCAGGGACCCCGCCACTCTGCGCCATCTCCTCAGGGGCCCCGCCACTCTGCGCCATCTCCTCAGGGGCCCCGCCACACTGCACTGTCTCCTTAGGGGCCCGACCACACTGCGCCGTCTCCTCAGGGGCCCGACCACACTGCGCCTTTTCAGGGGCCCCGCCACTCTGCGCCGTCTCCTCAGGGGCCCCACCACACTGCGCCGTTTCCTCGGGCCCCATCACTGTGCCCCGTCTCCTCAGGAGCCCCGCCACATTGCGCCTTTTCAGGGGCCCGACCACACTGCGCCGTCTCCTCAGGCCTGACCACACTGCGCCATCTCTTCAGGAGCCCAACCACACTGCGCCGTCTCTTCAGGGGCCACACTGCGCCATCTCCTCAGGGGCCCCACCACACTGCGCCTTCTCAGGCCCGACCACACTGCGCCATCTCTTCGGGAGCCCGACCACACTGTGCCGTCTCCTTAGGGGCCCGACCACACTGCGCCGTCTCCTCAGGGGCCCGACCACACTGCGACATCTCCTTAGGGGCCCGACCACACTGCACCGACTCCTCAGGGGCCCGACCACACTGCGCCGTCTCCTCAGGCCTGACCACACTGCGCCATCTCTTCAGGAGCCCGACCACACTGCGCCGTCTCAGGGGCCCGACCACACTGCGCCATCTCCTCAGGGGCCCGACCACACTGCGCCGACTTCTCAGGGGCCCCACCACACTGCGCCGTCTCCTCAGGCCCGACCACACTGCGCCATCTCTTCGGGAGCCTAACCACACTGCGCCGTCTCCTTAGGGGCCCGACCACACTGCGCCGTCTCCTCAGGCCCGACCACACTGCGCCATCTCTTCGGGAGCCCGACCACACTGTGCCGTCTCCTTAGGGGCCCCACCACACTGCGCCGTCTCCTCAGGGGCCCGACCACACTGCGCCATCTCCTCAGGGGCCCGACCACACTGCGCCGACTCAGGGGCCGACCACACTGCGCCGTCTCCTCAGGCCTGACCACACTGCGCCATCTCTTCAGGAGCCCAACCACACTGCGCCGTCTCCTCAGGGGCCCGACCACACTGCACCGTCTCAGGGGCCCCGCCACACTGCGCCGTCTCGTCAGGGGCCCCGCCACACTGTGCCGTCTCCTCAGGGGCCCCGCCACTCTGCGCCGTCTCCTCGGGCCCCGCCACAATGCGCCGTCTCCTCAGGGGCCCCGCCACTCTGCGCCGTCTCCTCGGGCCCCGCCACACTGTTCCGTCTCCTCAGGGGCCCCGCCACTCTGCGCCGTCTCCTCAGGGACCCCGCCACACTGCGCCGTCTCCTCAGGGGCCCCGCCACTCTGCGCCGTCTCAGGGGCCCCGCCACTCTGCGCCATCTCCTTAGGGGTCCGACCACACTGTGCCTTCTCCTCAGGGGCCCCGCCACACTGCGCCTTCTCAGGGGCCCCGACACACTGCGCCGTCTCCTCAGGGGCCCCGCTACACTGCGCCGTTTCCTCGTGCCCCATCACTCTGCGCCGTCTCCTCAGGAGCCCGACCACACTGCGTCGTCTCAGGCCCGACCACACTGCGCCATATCCTCAGGCAAGACCACACTGCGCCATCTCTTCAGGAGCCCGACCACACTGCGCCGTCTCCTCAGGGGCCCGACCACACTGCGCAGTCTCTTCAGGGGCCACACTGCGCCATCTCAGGGGCCCGACCACACTGCGCCATCTCTTCAGGGGCCACACTGCGCTGTCTCCTCAGGGGCCCCGCCACACTGCGCCGTCTCCTCGGGCCCAACCACACTGCGCCATCTCCTCTGGGGCCTGACCACACTGCGCCGTCTCTTCAGGGGCCATACTGCGCCATCTCTTCAGGGACCCCGCCACACTGCGCCGTCTCCTCAGGCCCGACCACACTGCGCCGTCTCAGGCCCGACCACACTGCACCATCTCTTCAGGAGCCTGACCACACTGCGCCGTCTCTTCAGGGGCCACACTGCGCCGTATCCTCAGGGGCCCCACCACACTGCGCCATCTCCTCAGGCCCAACCACACTGCACCATCTCCTCAGGCCCGACCACACTGCGCCGTCTCCTCAGGCCCGACCACACTGCGCCGTCTCCTCAGGCCCGACCACACTGCGCCGTCTCCTCTGGCCCGACCACACCGCGCCGTCTCAGGCCCGACCACACTGCGCCATCTCTTCAGGAGCCCGACCACACTGCACCGTCTCTTCAGGGGCCACACTGCGCCGTCTCCTGAGGGACCCCGCCACACTGCGCCGTCTCCTCAGGCCTGACCACACTGCGCTGTCTCCTCAGACCCGACCACATTGCGCCATCTCCTCAGGCCCGACCACACTGCGCCATCTCTTCAGGAGCCCGACCACACTGCGCCTTCTCTTCAGGGGCCACACTGCACCGTCTCCTCAGGGGCCCCGCCACACTGCGCTCTCTCCTCAGGCCCGACCGCACTGCGCCATCTCCTCAGGCCCGACCACACTGCGACATCTCCTTAGGGGCCCGACCACACTGCACCGACTCCTCAGGGGCCCGACCACACTGCGCCGTCTCCTCAGGCCTGACCACACTGCGCCATCTCTTCAGGAGCCCGACCACACTGCGCCGTCTCAGGGGCCCGACCACACTGCGCCATCTCCTCAGGGGCCCGACCACACTGCGCCGACTTCTCAGGGGCCCCACCACACTGCGCCGTCTCCTCAGGCCCGACCACACTGCGCCATCTCTTCGGGAGCCTAACCACACTGCACCGTCTCCTTAGGGGCCTGACCACACTGCGCCGTCTCCTCAGGCCCGACCACACTGCGCCATCTCTTCGGGAGCCCGACCACACTGTGCCGTCTCCTTAGGGGCCCCACCACACTGCGCCGTCTCCTCAGGGGCCCGACCACACTGCGCCATCTCCTCAGGGGCCCGACCACACTGCGCCGACTCAGGGGCCGACCACACTGCGCCGTCTCCTCAGGCCTGACCACACTGCGCCATCTCTTCAGGAGCCCAACCACACTGCGCCGTCTCCTCAGGGGCCCGACCACACTGCACCGTCTCAGGGGCCCCGCCACTCTGCGCGGTCTCCTCGGGCCTCGCCACACTGCGCCGTCTCGTCAGGGGCCCCGCCACACTGTGCCGTCTCCTCAGGGGCCCCGCCACTCTGCGCCGTCTCCTCGGGCCCCGCCACAATGCGCCGTCTCCTCAGGGGCCCCGCCACTCTGCGCCGTCTCCTCGGGCCCCGCCACACTGTTCCGTCTCCTCAGGGGCCCCGCCACTCTGCGCCGTCTCCTCAGGGACCCCGCCACACTGCGCCGTCTCCTCAGGGGCCCCGCCACTCTGCGCCGTCTCAGGGGCCCCGCCACTCTGCGCCATCTCCTTAGGGGTCCGACCACACTGTGCCTTCTCCTCAGGGGCCCCGCCACACTGCGCCTTCTCAGGGGCCCCGACACACTGCGCCGTCTCCTCAGGGGCCCCGCTACACTGCGCCGTTTCCTCGTGCCCCATCACTCTGCGCCGTCTCCTCAGGAGCCCGACCACACTGCGTCGTCTCAGGCCCGACCACACTGCGC
Source organism: Ranitomeya imitator (assembly GCF_032444005.1). Lineage (NCBI taxonomy): Eukaryota > Metazoa > Chordata > Amphibia > Anura > Dendrobatidae > Ranitomeya > Ranitomeya imitator. The sequence goes on from NC_091283.1 coordinate 221,803,069, forward strand.
CATATCCTCAGGCAAGACCACACTGCGCCATCTCTTCAGGAGCCCGACCACACTGCGCCGTCTCCTCAGGGGCCCGACCACACTGCGCAGTCTCTTCAGGGGCCACACTGCGCCATCTCAGGGGCCCGACCACACTGCGCCATCTCTTCAGGGGCCACACTGCGCTGTCTCCTCAGGGGCCCCGCCACACTGCGCCGTCTCCTCGGGCCCAACCACACTGCGCCATCTCCTCTGGGGCCTGACCACACTGCGCCGTCTCTTCAGGGGCCATACTGCGCCATCTCTTCAGGGACCCCGCCACACTGCGCCGTCTCCTCAGGCCCGACCACACTGCGCCGTCTCAGGCCCGACCACACTGCACCATCTCTTCAGGAGCCTGACCACACTGCGCCGTCTCTTCAGGGGCCACACTGCGCCGTATCCTCAGGGGCCCCACCACACTGCGCCATCTCCTCAGGCCCAACCACACTGCACCATCTCCTCAGGCCCGACCACACTGCGCCGTCTCCTCAGGCCCGACCACACTGCGCCGTCTCCTCAGGCCCGACCACACTGCGCCGTCTCCTCTGGCCCGACCACACCGCGCCGTCTCAGGCCCGACCACACTGCGCCATCTCTTCAGGAGCCCGACCACACTGCACCGTCTCTTCAGGGGCCACACTGCGCCGTCTCCTGAGGGACCCCGCCACACTGCGCCGTCTCCTCAGGCCTGACCACACTGCGCTGTCTCCTCAGACCCGACCACATTGCGCCATCTCCTCAGGCCCGACCACACTGCGCCATCTCTTCAGGAGCCCGACCACACTGCGCCTTCTCTTCAGGGGCCACACTGCACCGTCTCCTCAGGGGCCCCGCCACACTGCGCTCTCTCCTCAGGCCCGACCGCACTGCGCCATCTCCTCAGGCCCGACCACACTGCGCCGTCTCCTCAGGCCCGACCACACTGCACCATCTCCTCAGGCCCGACCACACTGCGCCGTCTCCTCAGGCCCGACCACACTGCGCCGTCTCCTCAGGCCCGACCACACTGTGCCGTCACCTCTGGCCCGACTACACCGCGCCGTCTCAGGCCCGACCACACTGCGCCATCTCTTCAGGAGCCCGACCACACTGCACCGTCTCTTCAGGGGCCACACTGCGCCGTCTCCTCAGGGACCCCGCCACACTGCGCCGTCTCCTCAGGCCTGACCACACTGCACTGTCTCCTCAGGCCCGACCACATTGCGCCATCTCCTCAGGCCCGACCACACTGCGCCATCTCCTCAGGCCCGACCACACTGCGCTGTCTCAGGCCCGACCCCACTGCGCCATCTCCTCAGGCTCGACCACACTGTGCCGTCTCCCGTGGCCCAACCACACTGCGCCATCTCTTCAGGGGCCCGACCACACTGCACCATCTCTTCAGGGGCCACACTGCGCCGTCTCCTCAGGGGCCCCGCCACAATGCGCTGTCTCCTCAGGCCCGCCCACACTGCTCTCTCTCCTCAGACCCGACCGCACTGCGCCATCTCCTCAGGCCCGACCACACTGCGCCATCTCCTCAGGCCCGACCACACTGCGCTGTCTCCTCAGGCCCGACCCCACTGCGCCTTCTCCTCAGGCTCGACCACACTGCGCCGTCTCTCGTGGCCTGACTACACTGCGCCATCTCTTCAGGGGCCCGACCACACTGCACCATCTCTTCAGGGGCCACACTGCGCCGTCTCCTCAGGGGCCCCGCCACAATGCGCTGTCTCCTCAGGCCCGACCACACTGCGCCGTCTCCTAAGGCCCGACCACACTGCGCTGTCTATTAGCATCCTGGATAGGACCTGTGCACAGTATATACCGTATGGGAATAAACATACTAGAAATAGGAGGAAACCAAAATGGCTAAATAGAGCTGTAAGGGGCGCAATAAGTGACAAAAAGAAAGCATTTAGGCTATGTGCACACATTCAGGATTTCTTGCAGAAATTTCCTGAGCAAAACAGGACATTTTCTGCAAGAAATTCGCATGCGTTTTTACCGCGTTTTCGGTGTTTTTTTTGCGGATTTTTCCAGAGGTTCCCAATGCAATAGTATAGTGGGAAATCCGAAAAAAAATATGCAAAATTAACCCCTTTACCCCCAAGGGTGGTTTGCACGTTACTGACCGGGCCAATTTTTACAATTCTGACCACTGTCCCTTTGTGAGGTTATAACTCTGGAACGCTTCAACGGATCCCAGTGATTCTGACATTGTTTTCTCGTGACATATTGTACTTCATGACAATGGTAAAAATTCTTTGATAGTACCTGCGTTTATTTGTGAAAAAAACGGAAATTTGGCGAAAATTATGAAAATTTCGCAATTTTCCAACTTTGAATTTTTATGCAATTAAATCACAGAGATATGTCACACAAAATACTTAGTAAGTAACATTTTCCACATGTCTACTTTACATCAGCACAATTTTGGAAGCAAAATTTTTTTTTTTAGGGAGTTATAAGGGTTAAAAGTTGACCAGCAATTTCTCATTTCTACAACACCATTTTTTTTTAGGGATCACATCTCATTTGAAGTCATTTTGAGGGGTCTATATGATAGAAAATACCCAAGTGTGACACCATTCTAAATACTACACCCCTCAAGGTGCTCAAAACCATATTCAAGAAGTTTATTAACCCTTCTGGTGCTTCACAGGAATTTTTTGAATGTTTAAATAAAAATGAACATTTAACTTTTTTTCACAAAAAATTTAATTCAGCTCCAATTTGTTTTATTTTACCAAGGGTAACAGGAGAAAATGGACCCCAATCATTGTTGTACAATTTGTCCTGAGTACGACAATACCCCACATGTGGGGGTAAACCACTGTTTGGGCGCATGGCAGAGCTCGGAAGCGAAGGAGCGCCATTTGACTTTTCAATGCAAAATTGACTGGAATTGAGATGGGACGCCATGTTTCGTTTGGAGAGGCCCTGATGTGCCTAAACATTGAAACCCCCCACAAGTGACACCATTTTGGAAAGTAGACCCCCTAAGGAACTTATCTAGAGGTGTGGTGAGCACTTTGACCCACCAAGTGCTTCACAGAAGTTTATAATGTAGAACCGTAAAAATAAAAAATATTTTTTCACAATAATTAACTTTCCGCCCCCAATTTTTTATTTTTCCAAGGGTAAGAGAAGAAATTGGACCCCAAAAGTTGTTGTACAATTTGTCCTGAGTACGCTGATACCCCATATGTGGGGGTAAACCACTGTTTGGGCGGATGGGAGAGCTCGGAAGGGAAGGAGCGCCGTTTGACTTTTCAATGCAAAATTGACAGGAATTGAGATGGGACGCCATGTTGCGTTTGGAGAGCCCCTGATGTGCCTAAACATTGAAACCCCCACAAGTGACACCATTTTGGAAAGTAGACCCCCTAAGGAACTTATCTAGAGGTGTGGTGAGCACTTTGACCCACCAAGTGCTTCACAGAAGTTTATAATGTAGAACCGTAAAAATAAAAAATCATATTTTTTCACAAAAATTATCTTTTCGCCCCCAATTTTTTATTTTCCCGAGGGTAACAGGAGAAATTGGACCCCAAAATTTGTTGTCCAATTTGTCCTGAGTGCGCTGATACCCCATATGTGGGGGGGAACCACTGTTTGGGCGCATGGGAGGGCTCGGAAGGGAAGGAGCTCCATTTGGAATGCAGGCTTAGATGGAATGGTCTGCAGGTGTCACATTGCATTTGCAGAGCCCCTAATGTACCGAAACAGTAGAAACCCCCCACAAGTGACACCATTTTGGAAACTAGACCCCCTAAGGAACTCATCTAGATGTGTTGTGAGAGCTTTGAACCCCCAAGTGTTTCACTACAGTTTGTAACGCAGAGCCATGAAAATTAAAAAAAAAATCTTTCCCCCCAAAATTATTTTTTAGCCCCCAGTTTTGTATTTTCCCGAGGGTAAGAGGAGAAATTTGACCCCAAAAGTTGTTGTCCAATTTGTCCTGAGTACGCTGATACCCCATATGTTGGGGGGAACCACCGTTTGGGCGCATGGGAGGGCTCGGAAGGGAAGGAGTGCCATTTGGAATGCAGACTTAGATGGAATAGTCTGCAGGCGTCACATTGCGTTTGCAGAACCCCTAATGTACCTAAACAGTAGAAATCCCCCACAAGTGACCCCATATTGGAAACTAGACCCCCCATGGAACTTATCTAGATGTATTGTGAGAACTTTGAACCCCCAAGTGTTTCACTACAGTTTATAACGCAGAGCCGTGAAAATAAAAAATCTTTTTTTTTCCCACAAAAATTATTTTTTAGCCCCCAGTTTTGTATTTTCCCAAGGGTAACAGGAGAAATTGGACCCCAAAAGTTGTTGTCCTATTTGTCCTGAGTACACTGATACCCCATATGTTGGGGTAAACCCCTGTTTGGGCACACAGGATAGTTCGGAAGGGAAGGAGCACTGTTTTACTTTTTCAACGCAGAATTGGCTGGAATTGAGATCGGACGCCATGTCGCGTTTGGAGAGCCCCTGATGTGCCTAAACAGTGGAAACCCCCCAATTATAACTGAAACCCTAATCCAAACACACCCCTAACCCTAATCCCAACAGTAACCCTAACCACACCTCTAACCCTGACACACCCCTAACCCTAATCCCAACCCTATTCCCAACTGTAAATGTAATCTAAACCCTAACCGTAACTTTAGCCCCAACCCTAACTGTAGCCTTAACCCTAGCCCTAACCCTAGCCCTAACCCTAGCCCTAACCCTAGCCCTAACGGAAAAATGGAAATAAATACATTTTTTTAATTTTTCCCTAACTAAGGGGGTGATGAAGGGGGGTTTGATTTACTTTTATAGCGGGTTTTTTAGCGGATGTTTATGATTGGCAGCCGTCACACACTGAAAGACGCTTTTTATTGCAAAAAATATTTTTTGCGTTACCACATTTTGAGAGCTATAATTTTTCCATATTTTGGTTCACAGAGTCATGTGAGGTCTTGTTTTTTGCGGGACGAGTTGATGTTTTTATTGGTAACATTTTCGGGCACGTTACATTTTTTGATCGCTTTTTATTCCGATTTTTGTGAGGCAGAATGACCAAAAACCAGCTATTCATGAATTTCTTTTGGGGGAGGCGTTTATACCGTTCCGCGTTTGGTAAAATTGATCAATCAGTTTTATTCTTCGGGTCAGTACGATTACAGCGACACCTCATTTATATCATTTTTTTATGTTTTGGCGCTTTTATACGATAAAAACTATTTTATAGAAAAAATAATTATTTTGCATTGCTTTATTCTCAGGACTATAACTTTTTTTTTTTTTTGCTGATGATGCTGTATGGCAGCTCGTTCTTTGCGGGACAAGATGACGCTTTCAGCGGTATCATGTTTATTTATATCTGTCTTTTTGATCGCGTGTTATTCCACTTTTTGTTCGGCGGTATGATAATAAAGCGTTTTTTGCCTCGTTTTTTTTTTTTTTTTTCTTACGGTGTTTATTGAAGGGGTTAACTAGAATAACCCCATAAATATGTGTACTTTTATTGTTTTTTTTTAATTTAGATAAAGAAATGTATTTAGGGGAATAATATATATATATTTTTTTCATTATTTAGGAATATTTTTTTTATTTTTTGTTACACATTTTGAAATTTTTTTTTTTACTTTTTTACATTGTCCCAGGGGGGGACATCACAGATCAGTGATCTGACAGTGTGCACAGCACTCTGTCAGATCACCGATCTGAGAGCAGTGCAGGCTGCTTCACAGTGCCTGCTCTGAGCCAGGCTGAAGGACACCTTTGACACCTGCACTGCAGCAGAGATAAAGATGATATTCTTTGGGTGTAAACAAAGAGTGCAGGACAGTATACAGGACTATGCCCTTAATCTCCAGGAGGCACTGCAGGGCATTAAGCAGGTTGACTCTGACAGCGTGCAAGATAGGGACAGATTGTTAAAGGAGCAATTGATTGAGGGACTCCTGTCCAGCAGCCACAGGACACAGCTGCGCATCTTGTCCCTACAGAACCCTGACCTGGACTTTGCACACTTTAGGCCGGCGTCACACTTGCGAGTTTTACGGACGTAAGAGCGCAGAAACTACGTCCGTAAAACTCGCATAACATACGGCACAATGATTCTCAATGGGTCTAGTCCTATCAGCCGTATATTACGGATCCGTAATATACGGCGTTCTACGGCCGCACAAAATCGCAGCATGCTGCGTTTGTCAGCGTATCGCGCAAAAAATACGCCAATGCAAGTCTATGGGAGAGCGTATAATACGGAATGCATACGGACCATGCGTGTGCCTTGCGAGAAATACGCAACTTACTGGCAGATGTCCGGAAATGTCCAAAGGACTCAATCAGGCAGGTGAGACATGCTAATTAGCTGAAAAAGCCAGACAGTGAACCCGGAAGTCTGCTGCACGCCTCCACGGAGTGAGATTCAGCATGGCGAGCATAATTAATGTAGACATGCTGATCATTTTGGTCCAAGAGAGGCCTGTCATCTGGGACCAAAGAGACCCAAATTATGCCAACAGGGCACAAAAAGAGGCTGCATGGAGGAGTGTGTGTGGGTCCCTCTTCCCACATTATGACCAGCAGCCACGTGAGGCACAGTGACAGATAAGTAAGTACACCCATGTTTGAAATGTAATGTTCTTGTGAAACAGCAGGCCTTTACTACTTAATTTATCATCCAGAATGTCTTAAATATTCATGAAAGAACAAGAAAGCCCACCAGTAGATACATGGTGTTGTACCTGATAAAAGGATTTCATTAATGTTTTGAATAGGTGTCCCTTACTAAACAGTGTTTCCCATTAATTGTCCTTTCTGTGATAGAGGTTAGGGGACTCTGTCCTTGTGGCCTTGCTTGATAATTGTGTGTGTTGTTTTTCAATTTAATATTAAATGTGCTCCACAAATGCCTATTTGTATGCTAGCCTTAAATCTGGGTATTCTATTTCACCTTGTGTGATCAATCTGCATAATGGTGTAATGAATGTGTATATTTTTTGTTGTTTTAGTGGGTGATGTTACAACAAGGTGGCGGAGTATCCGTGACCAGTATAGGAGGGAGAGGCAGCAGCGGGAGAAAAGTGGAGCCGGGGCACCTCCTAAAAAAAAAAATATGTCTACTTCAACCGCCTAACCTTCCTTAACCCCAGCATGGACCTCAGGCCGTAAGTACAAACATCACTCACTGTTTTTATTAAGTCTGTTGATAAAAATTTTCATTAAAATTTTGAATAAATCAAAATTTTTCTTTTTCAGAACTCAGTCTAACCTCACTGACAGGGAGACAGGGTCTGAGTCAGAGCTGGTCATTGACCCAGTTGGGGAAGGTGAAGAGGTGGCTGGTCCATCTGCTGCTCCCTCCGGCTCCATCCCTCATGGATCCTCCACATCTGGCCAGGCAGCTCCATCTGCATCAGAACCACACCCAGAGGCCCCAGAGTTTGCATCTTCCGCCGCAGCATCATCAGCAGCAGCTGCACCACCACCTAGCCAGGATGACCCTGGAAATAGCAGCAGCCCAACTGTTGCCCTGGATCCATCCCCACAGGCTGCAGTCAGACCACAGCGTTCACGCCGCAGGAGAGAGCTGATCCAAAGCCGGCGAAACGTTGATGCTGGGGTCATGAACTATTTGGCACGGGTTCGAGAGGATGATGGGGAGGAGGGATTTACAAGGAGTCTTGCCCAGTACTTAAGGTTCATAGAGCGGGAGTTGAGGCTGCATTTGAGAGGGTGTTTTCAGATCCTTATTGACGCATGCACCCCCCCAAATAACCCATACAATCTCTTGCAGATGATTGAACAGTGGCAGATGTCACCTGAAAATATTCTGCGGCCTCAGAGATTACAAGGCCTGGCTGCTCAACAAGGATCTGAAGCACCCCCTCAACGTCAGCCAACCCCTCAACCCCAACCCATAACGAACCCACAATGGCAACCTCAGCAACATATGGCAGGATATCATCAACCATCCCAATATGGCCACTTGTCCTCACCTAGTGCTGGAGGCTGGTCCCAACCTGGGTATGGACAATATGGTCATTTTGGGTTGGGGTATGATTCACGGACATATGGTCAGCAACAGCAGGGGTATGTCCCAAATCCTCGGCCCACTCTTCAAACTTTCCAGCATCATAGCTGGGCTAATGTCCCTCAGGCCACTACAACATCTGCACAGGGTGCTGGACAATTGGGCCTACAAAGGCCACCTGATGCTGACCCTGAGCAAGCTACATCTCCTGCACCAACCTACCAGGACTTGTAAATTTTTTGTTTTTGTTTTATAATTTTTCCTTGTTATTTTTTTGTGGTTTAGATTCTTATATCCACAATATTGTTTTAGATTGTGCATACATAGCAGTCTTAATTGTGGATGTTGTAACACATTTTGTGGCCACTTAAAACAGGCAAATTTGATGCCAAAATCTGGTTATGGGCCAAAAAAAACAAAAAACAAAACAAATGTTCTACAGTAAAAAGTTATATTACTACCAATCAAAGTCTGGATGCGCTCGAATCATTCTTCAATCACACACACATGATATGCTGACAACCATATGTGAAATAATTAAATACAACAGACCGAGTTTATAAATTGGTTAACACATACTTCATAGATCCAAATAATTAAACATGCAAAAATGCATAGACTTGCCAGGGAGTAGCACCTTGAGGACTCAAAAAATAATTTGTAAAGACATCACGAACTTTAAGACCAGAAAGTGGACGGCGCGAAGGAGGGACATATGGGGTAGGCCTACTAACATTGTTCATGAGGTGATCTTCAATATTTGGAGAGGAACAATCATGTATTCTTGTGAAATTATGTAGAATTACACAGGCTTTGATCACTTCATTGATTGTAGCCTCACTCAGCTGGATGGCAGACTGAAGAACACGCCATTTGGCAACAAGAATCCCAAAGGCGCACTCAACCAGTCTCCGTGCCCTTGCAAGTCTCAAATTAAACACCATCCGCCGGTGGTCAAGGTTGCGCCTGGGGTAAGGCCTCATGACGTGCCTCGTCAGTTGGAAGGCCTCATCTCCAACAAAAACAAAAGGCACTGCTTCTGCATTGGAGCCGGGGAGTTGTTGTGGTGGTGGGAGGTTCAACTGGTTGTCACGTAGCCGCCGACCCATTATGGACGAATTGAAGACCCTAGAGTCTCCAGTTCGCCCATAGGCCCCAATGTCTACAATTATAAACCTGTAGTTACTGTCAGCAACTGCTAACAGAACTACAGAGAAAAACTGTTTGTAATTGTAGAATTGGGAACCAGAGTTCGGCGGCTTACGCACCCTGATATGTTTCCCATCCACAGCTCCAATGCAGTTAGGGAAGTCACAAGTATTTTTGAAACCAGTGGCGATTTTGAGCCAATCCTCCTGTTTGGGCTCAGGCATCACAACTTCCTGAAGTTTCTGCCATATTTGGGAACAGGTTGTCCTAACAATGCCTGAAATTGTCGACCGCCCAATCAGAAACTCCAGGTGTAGACCCGCATAGGACAAGCCTGTGGACAGGAAGCTGCAATACAAGAAAAAGGTAAAAAAAAATTAACATGATGACTACGAAAACAGGAATAAGCACAAGTGTATATTTCATTTACTAGGACATTATTTACAATAGAAAAAGGTTAATTTTACTATCTTAAAATAATAGCATATTTACAACATTCTTTTATATGTGCTTGTGGCTTCATGTCCAAGTTAAGTTACTGAAACATAGTAGGACACCACACAGTTTTGAACAAACAAACAAAAAACAGTATGTGCGAATGTGGAATACATACCGTAAGGTTAGGAGCAGACGCTCCTCAGCAGAGATGGCTTTTCTCATCCAGGTGTCCTGATAGGTGAGGCCAGGACGTAAGATCTCCAACAACATGTCAAAAGTCCTGATGGACATGCGACTATACAGGTAAAACTTGTCAGGATGTGCCCTCAAAGCTGAATATAGTCTCTGGAAATGTCCTTTACTCTGGCGTTGGGTCAATAGAGGATGGACCCACAATCTTCGTCTCCTCCTTCGTGGATCAACATTGACCGGATATGGCTGGCCAAAGCGACGAGACAACACCCAGTGAAGCAACACCCGCTGAGTTGTGCTTAAATACACATGGTCAGACATGTTTGTAAGGTCCAAACAACACAGCCAAAATATGCTAGAGAACATATAGGGCAGATGGGAGGGGTCCACCTGTTGTAGAGGGCTTAAATAGTGTGTTTACTGATGATTTAAATGATTTGCAGGCCAGAAAACCGTTAAATGTCCATTTTGTGAGGGTGCGTGAAAAATTCGCCATACGGATCACATACGGATTACACACGCACAAGCACATGCGCAAAATACGCGACCACACCTAAGCAACGCATTAACTACGGAAGTCGATTACGGAGACATTGTGGCGTATTGAACGCGTAGTACGGACGTATAATACGTTCCGTATTGTCTTACGCCAAGTGTGACGCCGGCCTTAAAGATAGGGCCATCCGGGTGCTGAATGAACCAAATTCCAACCGCACAGTGCCCCCTAGGCGCTCAGCAATTACATACCACCACGAGGTGGCATCTTTTCCCCAGTCCCCCATTGAGGCCGACGCGCAGACCCTGGATAATGACCCTGCTGCAGGACTGCGCCTCCAGATCCAACAACTGACCAAAAGTGTGGCTGCACTAGCCAAAACCGTGCAATCCATGTAAGGCTAGGTTCACATTGCGTTAGTGCAGTCCGTTTAGCGCATACGCTAACGGACTGCATTAACGCAATGTCCAAAAAGTGATCGCGTTTAGCGATCGCGCTAGCGCAGATGCCCGATCTGCGCTAGCGAGAACGGACCCAAAAACGTTGCAGACAGCGTTCAAGGTCCATCACAAAATAACGGAACATCGCTAACGCATGCCAAAAATGGCATGCGTTAGGGATGCGTTACATATATTGCGGTCAATGGGTGCGCTAACAGATCCATTACATTGCGTTAGTGGCGCTATGTAAGGCTACGTTCACATTTGCATTGTGCGATGTTGCGTCGGAGACGCAACGCACAATGCAAACAAAAACGCACGCTAAAACGCTGCGTTTGGCGACACATGCGTCCTTTTTTGCCGAATTTTGGATGCAAAAAAAATGCAACTTGCGTCCTCTGCGCCCTACGCTTGCGGCAAAAAAAAGCATGCGTCGCAAAACGCAGCACAACGCATGTCCATGCGCCCCCCATGTTAAATATAGGGGCGCATGACGCATGCGTCGCCGCTGCGGCGCACGACGCTGCGGCGCACAACGCTAATGTAAACGTAGCCTAACGGATTCCGTTAGCGGATACCCACTAACGCAATGTGAACCTAGCACAGTTTGTAAAGAATATATGGCATAGTCGTCACCTGAAAGCAAGTGTCCAGTAAAGCGTTCATCGGTATTCCGTCAATCACAAATGGGAGGACCGGTCGTCCTCCGATGTACCTGGCTCGTTAGCTTTGTGGGCCTGGCCCTCCTACTCCTGAGGGTTGGCTCTCTGCCTTATGGTTTGCCCATTAAAATTGCAGAATCTTGCGATGTGTCCCGCTTTGCTGCAGCGGTGACAAATGGGTCGTCCGTCCTGGTTGTAGCAGTCATGTGGTCTCTCCCTCTGATCGGTGGGATCCTCTTCTGCCATCGCCACGGGACGTCATCTGGACTGGAAGACAGCTGGATCTTCTCCTTTGGGGACACTTAGGCTACACTGACTCCACACCTTTGCCCCAAAAGAATGGGGCTTACCGGGTGGTCCAAGAATATGAGCGGGTATTCAGCAAACACCCACTAGACTTTGAGCAGGTAAAAGGGGTCCAACACCATATCCCCACCAGAGATCATCCACCCATTAAAGAGAGCTACTGGCCTGTACCTCCAGTTCACTATCAATGTGCCAAGGGTATGTTACGGGAGATGAAGGAAGCTGGGGTGATCAGAGACAGTTGTAGCCCTTGGGCAGCTCCGTTAGTCCTCGTCAGAAAGGATGGTACAGTGAGGATGTGTGTTGACTACAGGCAGATTAACCGCATTACACATAAGGATGCCTACCCGTTACCCAGAATAGAGGAATCAGCTGCACTGAAATCTGCTCACTATTTCTCCACCTTAGATCTCACCAGTGGGTATTGGCAGGTTCCCGTGGCAGATAAAGAGAAGACCGCCTTCACAACACCAATGGGCCTCTCCGAGTTCAACTACATGCCATTCGGACTTTGCAACACACAAGGGAAATTCCAGAGGATGATGGTGTGTTGCCTCGGGCACCGGAACTTTGAAACCTTTCTGTTGTACCTGGATGACGTCATCGTCATCGACGTAAAGTGCTGCGGAATATGTTAGCGCTATATAAATAAAAATTATTATTATTATTATCGTCTTCTCCAAAACCTATGAAGACCATTTGAAGCACCTGGCCGAGGTGTTTGAAGCCCTGTCCAACTTTGGCCTGAAAGTGAAGCTGTCTAAGTGCCACCTCTTGAAGCCAAAGGTGCAGTACCTATGCCACGTGGAAAGCGCCGAAGGTGTGGCACCAGCCCCTGACAAAGTCACCGTGATCAGGGACTGCACAAAACCTAGCAACATTCATGAAGTACGGCAGTGCCTCGGGTTGGTAGGTTACTGCGGGAGATTCATCAAGGGCTTCACTAAGATAGCAGCACCCCTGCAAGACCTGCTAGTGGGCCAATCCAAGAAGGCAAAGAACAAGAATCCTCCATTTGAGTGGAATGACAGGTTGGAAGAATTCTTCATCCTTTTGAAGTTGGCTCTTACGGGAGATGAAGTCCTGGCCTACCCTGATTTTGACCAGCCATTCATACTTTACACTGACGCCAGCAATGTGGGATTGAGAGCAGTGTTGTCCCAAGTGCAGAAAGGCAGAGAGAGAGTAATTGCCTACGCCAGAAGGCAATTTGTTCCACTGAAAGGAACCCTGACAACTATAGTTCCTTCAAGTTGGAGTTTCTCACGATAGTCTGGGCTGTGACTGAGCGATTCAAACACTACCTGGCTTCAGCAAAGTTCAGCGTCTTCACGGACAATAATCCGCTAACTCACCTGGAATCCAAAAAGCTGGGCACATTGGAACAGCGATGGATGGCCCGGTTGTCCAACTACGAAGTACCATGAAGTACCGAGCAGGGCATAAGAACACTAATGCTGATGCGCTGTCCAGGATGCCCAATTTACCAGATGTGGGAGAAGAACTCGTAAGAGCTGGAAGAAATCGAGTTACCAGCTTTCCACTGCCCCGAGGTGGCCCAGTGCTCCCACTGTGTGAGGAACAAGTGCTATGGCAGGCAAGAGGGTACGCTGAACCTGTTGCCCCACCATGGATGCGCAGAGACACAGGATAGTGACCTGGCAGTCTGCCTGGTAAACAAATTGCTGACACAGGCTTATTCACACCCTGGTCCAGATGCTCCACAAGAGACCCAACAGTTGTGGAAAGAAAAGGGCAAGCTGTTCATCTATAAGGGTAAACTGTCCGAGGAACATCAACTCGCGCACACACGGACTAGTCTGGCAGGTGGTAGTCCCAAAGCGGGATGTGCCAATGGTCTTAGAGGCATACCACGATGGAGCAGGGCACTTTAGATGGAAGAAGTTGAAGGTCCTACTTTGTGAAAGATTCTACTGGTTTGGCATGAGAAGAGCCATTGAGAAGTAGTGCTGAGAGTGTGGCCTATGCAACTTGCACAGGAAGAACCGCAACAGCCAGCAAGCCTCACTACAGCCCATAGTCACCAAACAACCGCTTGAGCTGGTAGCTTTGGATCACTTCAAGTTAACCCCGAGTAGGACTGGCTACACCTATGCCCTCACCATAGTGGACCATTACTCAAGATTCCTGGTAGTTGTGCCTGTTAAGGGCCAAAACAGCGAAGACAGCAGCCAAGGCATTTCAACAACACTTTTGTAGACCACACGGTTACCCTGAAAAGATACTCACCAAACATGGCCCAGCCTTTGAGGCAGAAGTGTTCCAGGAGTTCTGTAACATGCAAGAAAATCAGAACAACGCCGTACCATCCACAGACAAACGGCGTGTGTGAGAAAATGAACCAGGTGGTAATTGACCTGTTGAAGACTTTGCCCCTGGAAGAGAGAAATCTGTGGACAGAGAAGTTGCCGGACTTAGTAGATCTATACAATCATATCCTAGTGAACTCCACCAACTGCACTCCAGCCTACCTAAAGAGAGCGAGACCTGGCAAGTTACCTATTGACTTGGACATGGGAGTCCTAACACCTGAAACCACAGCACCAGATGCAGACTGAGATACAGAGCGGCAGCAGCAATACCGCAAAGTACAAGAAAGTGTAGAGAAAAGTTTGTCCCAAGCCAGGCAAAGACAAGAAAAGAGCTACAACCAACAATCTTCGGCTACTCCTTTAGTACCAGGAGAACAAGTTCTCAAAAGAAAGAGAAGAATGCACAAACTAGATGATCAGTGGGAGGCTGAACCATACACCGTCAAGTCTTCAAACTTTCATAAAACCAAGGTATGCATCATCAGTAAAGATGGAGGAGAAACCTCAACAGCTGTATCAAGAGATCATGTGAAGATATGCCCTGACCAATTGAAAAACAAAGAAGAAAACCAAGATACTCCTCAACCCATAGAAGAGGAGGAAGACAGAATCTATACCATTATTGGAGACTTTCCCCAGTCATGGACACAGGTAAACCAAGCCATCGTAGTACCTGTCCTGATCTTTCCCCAACCTACTGCACCTGAAGCAGCAGACTCAAGACCAACCTGAAGACCCATCAGCTCAAGCAGCAGATGCCACATCAGCAGAGGAGCAGGAGAGTCCACCCCCTACCATCTGTCATGCCCATAGTGAGCAGGAGCAGTTGAAGGAAATCAGGTATACCTGTGCTACGTAGAATCACCCGTAGCGTAGCCAATAGCAAGTACACTACACCAGTGGTAGCAAGCATAGTGAATCCGGTTAGGACACTATCAATACCTGTACTGCGTAGATCTACCCGTAGTACCAGAGGTCAGATCCCAGTCCTGTATAGGGACTAAGATGTCACTGTAAAACTAATGTAAATAAGTTTGAAATGTATAAGTTTGCAACCATTAAAACATGATTACCTACAGAGACTACTGTATGAACTATTAAACATGCATAATAACCTATTAAAAGGACAATTGGGCTACAGGACTATATGTGGTCATGACCTTTTCTTGTACATAGTTACCCCGGTTTAGCCTAGAAAATAAACTGCCGGCGTGGCCGAAGTCCAGGCCCAAAAACAGAGAACCTGCAGGCACGCCCAGGGACGATACATAAGGTCGGTTGGGGCGGTTCCCACCAAGGAAACTCAAAAGTCTGGAGGGTAACACAGATGGACCAGTGTTGCCCCCAGGAACTTAATTGGCAAATTATTACTGTGTTGTTTTGATTTTTGTAATTTTTATACTTTTGAAACACTGTAACCCTTTTACGATTGTTCACCTGTTAACATTTTCTTCTTTTTGTTTCCTCAGTCCGGGAGTACTGAATTGTACTAGGGGGAAATGTGGCACCCCAGGAGTCCGGTTGCCACAATGGCATTGCCTTCTTCACGGGGGAGTGGGGGTGATGTCATGCCTGGAGGTAAGGAGGGATCCCCTTGGCAGGTAACACAAACATACAACACCTTCCTGACTCCAGGACAGAAGGGGGGCTCTAAACCCAGTTTCAGGGGAACTTCCCTATAAGATCTGGTCTGGAGGCGGGGTTAGTGAGTTTAGTGTCAGACACTGAAAGGAAAGGAAACACGCGAGGAGAGAGACTGGGAATGGAGCTATAACTGAGCTCCTTCCAGGATTAAGTGCAAAAGAAACCAGACACAGGAGTCTGTGGTTGCACGGGTACTAAAGGCCCAGCAGCTAGGTCTCCTGGCCCATCTAACACCTGGAGACACCATAGCAAGTCAGGAGCCTGGGGCGGCCAGAGACAAGACAGTGCTCATAAAAGGCTCATGCTGTCAACCATACGGGTTAGGAGTAACAGACACTGAGAGGAACTTGTGTAAAGCTTCAGGCAGCAAGGAACAGATAATTCAGTGCAGAAGGAAGGCTTCCGAATCCACCTGGCTAAGTGGATCCCAAGTTACTCCCAGGCCGCCTGGACCCCAACCACACCTGTAACCTGTGCCCTGGACTGCACCTGAAATTCACCAGTAAAAAGTAAAAGAAACTGCAACCCCTGTGTCCTCCAATTATTTCTAGCACCCTCAGTCCTGCGCCCCACCGTCTATCATCTGCACCAATAGCCTCGGGGACTAAGCTCTACCTGTGGGGAGCTACACCAACTCTGCTGCAACACTATCAGCCCCAGTGGTCCCCTTTAAGCAGCGTCGGCCATCCCTGGCCAAGTACCACAGGTGGCGTCACAAACATTTCCCCATAGACTTTATAGTCCACTACACTTCATCCCCTTTAATTGGACCCCCAGGGCAACTCGATACCCCACAGTCCTAGCGGGCGCTCCACATTCACCTTCATAGAAAAATTACGAAAACCGCTCTTTATCTCCGACTCCACAGAGTTTTCACACTGCGTTTTTGTTGCGTGTTTGAGAGGGGGGAACAGAAAACCCATAAAGCCGCCATGTCTTTGTGCACACTGCCCTGTGATTTGTTTAATAACTCTGCTGCAGTTCTTTCTGCATGTAGCATGCGATTTCTTCCTGTTGACATTAATATGTCTCTTTTAAAATAAACAGTGCTGACATCTGTACAGCTGTGGAATTATTGGCGCTATATAAGTGAGGAAAATCAATATTGCAGTCCATGTAACAAGTAGAAAAAGAGTGGCACTCACCGTCCTAAAAATGTTTTCACTTTATTTCAGCAATTTTTAAAACATCCAGGTCAGGAGACTTGTTGGTGGAACAAAGAGCTAGGACGACGATCGTTTCGCACTCGTGCGCTTCAACAGGTCCAATGGAGGAAAACCAATGACCCCCCATATGCCCCATGTCTGAAATATCCCCCATGGATGCGGTCAGGGTATATGGGGCTGGCAGAGGAGCGGTGTTCACTACACAGGGCTGTTACATAACCGCCATCTGCCCCACCAGCCGGAGCGGAGCACCGATCACTGTTGTCACCCATCTCTGCTGTCACCGATCACCACTGTCGCCCATCACCACTGTCATCCATCTCTGCTGTCACCGATGAGTGCTATCACCCATCTCCGCTGTCACCGATCTCCACTGTCATCCATCACTACTGTCACCGATTACTGCTGTCACCTATCAGTGCTGTCATCCATCACCACTGTCACCCATCTCTGCTGTCACCGATCACTACTGTCACCTATCAGTGCTGTCACCCATCTCTGCTGTCACCGATCACCACTGTCGCCCATCACCACTGTCATCCATCTTTGCTGTCACCGATCAGTTTTGTCACCCATGTCCGCTGTCACCGATCTCCGCTGTCATCCATCACCACTGTCACCGATCACTGCTGTCACCTATCAGTGCTGTCACCCATCTTCGCTGTCATCCATCACCACTGTCACCCATCTCTGCTGTCACCGATCACTACTGTCACCTATCAGTGCTGTCACCAATCTCTGCTGTGACCGATCACCACTGTCGCCCATCACCACTGTCATCCATCTTTGCTGTCACCAATCAGTTTTGTCACCCATCTCCGCTGTCACCGATCTCCGCTGTCATCCATCACCACTGTCACCCATCTCTGCTGTCACCGATCAGTGCTGTCACCCATCTCCACTATCATCAATCTCCGCTGTCATCATCACCACTGTCACCCATCTCTGCTGTCACCGATCACCACTGTCGCCCATCACCACTGTCACCCATCTCCACTGTCACCGATCACTCCTGTCGCCCATCTCCACTATCATCAATCTCCGCTGTCATCCATCACCACTGTCACCCAGCTCTGCTGTCACCGATCAGTGCTGTCACCCATCTCCGCTGTCACCGATCACTCCTATCACCCATCTCCACTATCACCAATCTCCGCTGTCATCCATCTCCGCTGTCACTGATCACTGCTGTCACTGATCACTCTTATCACCCATCTCCACTATCACCAATCTCCACTGTCATCCATCTCCGCTGTCACTGATCACTGCTGTCACCGATGAGTGCTGTCACCCATCTCCGCTGTCATCCATCACCACTGTCACCCATCTCCGCTGTCACCGATCACTGCTGTCACCCATCTCCGCTGTCACCCATCACCGCTGTCACCGATCTCCACTGTGACTAATCTCTGCTGTCATCGTTCACTGCTGTCACCGATCACTGCTGTCACCGATCAATGCTGTCAGCGATCTCTGCTGTCGCCGATCACCACTGTAGCCGATCACCGCTGTCACCAATCACTCACAAGGCATTTGTGCCAGGGCTGCACTTTGGCCACAGCACAAGGTCACTAGGAGTCAATTCTGCATTGCATCACAATACAAGTAAATGGTATCACATTGCTGCCCTGAGAGCGTTGCCACAGGCACGTCCTGCCACATCGGGTTTTGTGCGACTTGCTTGTCTCAGTACCCGCAGGATACATTCACTTGTATGGCGCTGCAATGTTGGCGACGCAGTGAAAGTCGCTTTCTATGCCCCGCCTAAATGAAGCAGTTGCCAGTGCACATTAGATCCCTGGGACACGATTGTGGGGCATCAATGGGTTATCATGGCAGCCAGTGATCTGTTGAAGACCCCGATAAGTGCCATCTTGGTACTCCTGTGAAGCTATCTTACAGGCTAGCCTTCATACGCAACCATGATTTATTCTATATACTCTAATACACTGGTATTGCGGTGTTAATTAGTAGATTACTGCAGTTTTTTTGCCTATTGTACTTCAAGATCATGAAGCTGCAGCAAGGCTCAGTCGAGCGAGGAGTTAAAAAAAAAAGATTGCAAGATTTCATGTTTATGATATACCAATTATTCTTCTGTCTGTTTGCAAATGTTCAAAGTTATGACAATCACTTGATACAGGGAAGATACTGTATATCCTTGCACCATGTTAACCATTCGACAAGCTATAGCACTTGCCGAATAAGCTGCAGAGGGTGGCTCAGTGGATAGCACTGCAGCCTTGTAGCACTGGAGTTCTGCATTCAAATCCCACCAAGGACAACATCTGCAAGGAGTTTTTTTTGTTCCCCCCATGTTTGCATGGGTTTTCCCCCGGGTTCTCCGGTTTCCTCCCACATTTCAAAGAATAACTGATAGGGAATCTAGATTGTGAGCCCTGACGGGGACAGCGATGATAATGTGTGCAAACTGTAAAGCGCTGCGGAATATGTTAGCGCTATATAAAAGTAAAGATTATTATTATTATTTTGACCACTGTCACTTTATCAGGTAATAACTCAGGAACGCTTCAATAGATCCCAGTTATTCTGAGATTGTTTTCTCGTCGTGACACATTGTACTTCATGATAGTGGTAACATTTCTTCTTTATAACTTGAGTTTGTGAAAAAAGGGAAATTTGGTGAAAATTTGGAAAATGTTGCCATTTTCAAACTTTAAATTCTCATGTCCTTAAATCAGAGAGATATGTCACACAAAATAGTTAATAAATAACATTTCCCACAATCTACTTTACATCAGCACAATTTTTGAAACTTCGTTTTTTTTTGTTAGGAAGTTATAAAGGTTAAAAGTTCAACAGCGATTTCTGCTTTCTCCACCTAAATTTACAAAACTATTTTTTTAGGGACCACCTCACATTTGAAGTGACTTTGAGAAGTCTATATGATAGAAAATACCCCATACTTACACCATTCTAAAAACTGCACCCCTCAAGGGGCTCAAAACCACATTCAAGAAGTTTATTAACCCTTCAGGTGCTTCATGAGAAATGTGGAAAAAGAATGAACATTTAACTTTTTTTCACAAAAAAATTACTTTAGTACATTTTTTTGTTATTTTCACGAGGGTAGCAGGAAAAATGGACACCAAAATTTGTTGTGTAATTTCTCTTGAGCATGACGATACACCATATGTGGGGAAAAACCACTGTTTGGGCGCACAGCAGAGCTTGGAAGAGAAGGAGAGCCATTTCACTTTTTGAATGCAAAATTTGCTTTAACAATTAGTGAACGCCATTTCAAGTTTGAAGAGCCCCTCGTGTGAAAATCCCCCACAAGTGACACCATTTTGGGAACTAGACCCCTCAGGGAATTGATCTAGATGTGTGGTGAGTACATTGAACCCCCCTGTTGCTTCACAGAAATTATAACATTGAGCCATGAAAATAAAAAAAAAATCACATTCCCCACAAAAATGTTATTTTAGCCCCAAATTTTGAATTTTAAAAGGGTAACAGGAGAAAATGCACCATAAAATTAGTTGTGCAATTTCTTCTGAGTAGGCTGATACCTTATATGTGGGACAAAACTACTGTTTGGGCGCACAGCAAAGCTTGGAAGGGAAGGAATGTCATTTGACTTTTTGAATATACAATTTGCTGGAAACATTAGCGGATGCCTGTCCCGCCCGTTTGGAGAGCACCAGTTGCGTGCCAAAAACCCCACCTCACCAGTTGTGGTTAAACCATGAACCCCCAGGTGCTTCACAATGGCACCTTGAACCCCCAGGTGCTTCCCAGAGTTTATAATGTTGAGCAATTTTTTTTATTTTCACAAGGGTAAGAGGAGAAATTGCACCATACAATTTGTTGAGCAATTTCTCCCGAGTATGCCGATATCCCATATGTGGGGGAATACTACTTTTGAGGCACAGTGCAAAACTCAGAATGGAAGAGGCACCATATTGAAGTTCAAATTTTACTAGAATAGTTTAAGGGGGCCATGTCACATTGGCAGAGCCCCTGAGGTGCCAGAACAGCAGAACCCCCCATAATTGACCCCATTTTACAAACTACACCTTTCAATTAACTCATCTAGGGGTGCAGTGATCATATTGACACCATGAGTGAGTCACAGAATTTTATACCATTGGGCAGTGAAGAAAAAATAATTACATTTTTAACACCAAAATGTTGTTTTATCCTCAGATTTTACATTTTCACACAAGAAGTGGTTAAAAACGGCACTATAATTTGTCCCACAATTTCTACTGAACGTGGCAATACCCCATATGTGGCTGTACAATACTGCTTAGCCACATGGAGACACTCGGGAGGAATGGAGCGCTGTTTGCGGACTCCATATACAGAGAACCCAAGTGTTAGAAGAGCAGGATCCCCTCTCAAGTGACCCCAGTTTGGAAATTATACCCCTTGGGGAATTTATCTACAGGTGTAGTGACGATTTTGACTCCATGGGTATTTTCCAGAAACGAGCAGCAGTGAATGTTGCTGAGGGAAAATTGGAAACTGCCATTGTAGTGACCAGTACATTGCAGTCACCAGTACATTGCAGTCACCAGTACGTTATGCCCAGCCTGTGCTTCTATGCCCGTGCCGTAAGTTAGGCGGGCTCTCGTTGCTTCAGAACTGCCAAACATGTGAACGCAATATGTGGTTTAGGTACACTGAGGGGCTCAAAAGGGAGGCAGGGGGGCATTTGGATGTGGGAGCAGAGAATTTGCTGAATTTCTTTTGGAGGGTGAGGAGCCATTTCGCTTTTCCAGAGTCTTTGTATTACCAGTAACATAGAAGCCCCTTATATTTCCACTAACAGATGACAGATCTGAGTGGGGACTTGCTGTCTTTGTTTAAAGCTTTTGTTGGGAACATTTTACA
Organism: Ranitomeya imitator; assembly: GCF_032444005.1. Taxonomy (NCBI): domain Eukaryota; kingdom Metazoa; phylum Chordata; class Amphibia; order Anura; family Dendrobatidae; genus Ranitomeya; species Ranitomeya imitator. The sequence continues at coordinate 221,824,790 of NC_091283.1, forward strand.
TAACATTTGGGATCACATTTATCCAGCGCTCTACGCTGAGCATTTACTTTGGGGTTGCCGCCTAAATCTCTGAGTGACGTGATTCAGATGCAACCCCTAAGGGATCCATTTACTATAATGAGGCAACAGAGTTACTCTGGCCTCTGTTCGGCGGTGTCCTTCTTTTCAGAAGTGCACAAAACTGTTTCAGACAGCACTTTTATGCAATCCTAAAAAGACGGACACCGCCGGATCACAGGTCAGACGGCGTCCACAGTGCCTCCATCTGCCTCATTATAGGGAATCTTCTGCCTGGGGTTCCACCTGAATCACGTATTTCAGAGATTTACACGGAAACCCCGGTGTAAGCGCACAGCGTAGAGTGAAGGATAAATGTGCGTCAAGCCTTACTGCGATCTTTGGGAGGTAGAATGAAAAAAATCAACAGAAGGTGAAGAATTGTTTTTATTTGTTTTTTATGCCGTTCATCATGCGATATAAATGATTAGGTCACTTTATTCTTCGTGTCGGTGTGATTACAGTGATACCAGATTTATATCGGGTTTTTATCTTTGGCTGCTGTCACACACTAAAAGATGCTTTTTATTGCGAAAACTGCATCCCCATGTTTTGAGAGTTATAGTTTTCCCATATTTCGGCTGACAGAGTAATGTGATGGCTTGTAATTTGCGGGACGAGTTGACTTTTTATTAGTACGATATTCAGACACATGACATTTTTTGATCGCTTTCTATTTCGATTTTTGGGAGGTAGAATGAATGAAAACAAGGAATTCAGGAATTGTTTTGGAGGGGGGTTTCTATGTGGTTCCGCGTGTGATAAAATTGATAAGTCTCAGTACGATTACGGCGATACCTCATTAATATCATTTTTTTTATGTTTTGGCGCTTTACACAATAAAAACTTTTATAGAAAAAAATCATTTTTGCATTGTTTTGTTCTGAGAGCTATAATTTTTTTTATTTTTCCACCGATGGTGCTGTATGCCGTCTTGTTTTTTGCAGGACAAGATGACGTTTTCTGCCTATCCCTGTTTATTTATGTTTGTCTTCTTGATTGCTGTATGATCATAAAGCATTGTTTTCTGCCTTGATTTTTTCTTTCTTTTTTTATGCTGTTCATTAAAGCTGATCGCTTGTATAGCATGTATACCGGTGCTATCCAACCTGTGAGTGCTGCACTGACAGACAAAGTTGCTGGTCATGAGCATGATCTAGCACAGAGGTCCCCAACTCCAGTCCTCAAGGCCCACCAACAGGTCATGTTTTCAGGATTTCCTTTGCATTGCACAGGTGATGCAATTATTACCTGGGCAAGACTAAGGAAATCCTGAAAACATGACATGTTGGTGGGCCTTGAGGACTGGAGTTGGGGACCTCTGATCTAGCAGGTTTGCTAGCCCTGGCGACATGGATGTCATGACACCGCGATGACAACGCGGGGTCTCCGACCCAAGGATAGAGGGTCTTCCCTCTGCCCGCTCCTGAAATGCTGTGATCAAGCATTTAGGGGGTTAAAGTGCCGGGAGAGGTACGAGACTGATTCTGGCACTGAATGCCGTGTGTCAGAATCAGCTGACTCCCGGCGACGATCAGGTGCACGCAGCCTCTGTGCGCTTATAATCGCTGAGACTAATCCATATGTCCCAGGTGAATAAGACCCAGGCCACAAGGACCTATTGATATGTCTCAGGTGGGAAAGAGGTTAACAATTATCAACCACTAATGACTTCCAAATTGTAATAGTTCTTAATCACTTGATACTTTGTGGTCTGTTCTGTCTGCCATGGGAGTTTGTTTCTCTTGCATAGTCTGGCCTGTTCTGCTCTGTAGTTAGTTGATTAACCCCTTAGCGACCGCCAATACGCCTTTTAACGGCGGCCGCTAAGGGTACTTAAACCACAGCGCCGTTAATTAACGGCGCTGTGGAAAAAGTGAATAGCGCCCCCCAGAGGCCGATTTTCTCCGGGGTCTCGGCTGCCGGGGGTAGCCGAGACCCCAGAGAACATGATTCGGGGGGTTTTTAACCCACCCCGCATTTGCGATCGCCGGTAATTAACCGTTTACCGGCGATCGCAAAAAAAAACAAAAAAAAAAACGCGATCTCTTTTTAATTTCTCTGTCCTCCGATGTGATCGCACATCGGAGGACAGAGAAAGGGGGTCCCAGGTGGCCCCCCAATACTCACCTAGCTCCCCCGATGCTCCTCGTGGCTCCCGGTGGGCGCCGCCATCTTCAAAATGGCGGGCGCATGTGCAGTGCGCCCGCCGGCCCCGCGAGAATCTTTGGGGTCTCGGCTGCCGGGGGTAGCCGAGACCCCAAAGAGCATGATCGGGGTCGGTTTTACCGACCCCTGTTTTGCGATCGCCGGTAATTAACTGTTTACCGGCGACCGCAAAAAAAAAAAAAAAAAAAAAGTAAAGTGTAATTCTCTGTCCTCTGATGTGATCACTCATCAGAGGACAGAGAAATAGGGGGATTCGGGGACCCTACAATACTCACCTGTGTCCCTGGATCCTCTTGCTGCTCCTCCTGGCCGCCGGCAGAAGAAAATGGCGGGCGCATGCGCAGTGCGCCCGCCATCTGTCTCCATCTGCCGGCCGGCAGGAGAACAGCAGTTGGGTCTAAAATTAGGGTTAGGGTTAGGGGTAGGGTTAGGGGTAGGGTTAGGGGTAGGGTTAGGGGTAAGGTTAGGGGTAGGGTTAGGGTTAGGGGTAGGGTTAGGGGTAGGGTTAGGGTTAGGGTTAGGGTTAGGGGTAGGGGTAGGGTTAGGGGTAGGGTTAGGGTTAGGGGTAGGGTTAGGGATAGGGTTAGGGGTAGGGTTAGGGGTAGGGGTAGGGGTAGGGGTAGGGGTAGGGTTAGGGCTAGGGTTAGGGCTAGGGTTGGGGCTAAATTTAGGGTTAGGGTTGGGGCTAAATTTAGGGTTAGGCTTCTTTCACACTTACGTCGGTACGGGGCCGTCGCAATGCGTCGGCCCGACATACCGACGAACGTTGTGAAAATTGTGCACAACGTGGGCAGCAGCTGTAGTTTTTCAATGCATCCGCTGCCCAATCTATGTCCTGGGGAGGAGGGGGCGGAGTTACGGCCACGCATGCGCGGTCAGAAATGGCGGATGCGACGTACAAAAAAACGTTTCATTGAACGTTTTTTGTGCCGACGGTCCGCCAAAACACAACTGATCCAGTGCACAACGGACGCGACGTGTGGCCATCCGTCACGATCCGTCGGCAATACAAGTCTATGGGCAAAAAACGCATCCTGCGGGCACATTTGCAGGATCCGTTTCTTGTCCAAAACGACGGATTGCGACGCAAACGACGCAAGTGTGAAAGTAGCCTTAGGGCTAGGGTTAGGGTTGGGGCTAAAGTTAGGGCTAGGGTTGGGTCTAAAGTTAAGGTTAGAGCTGGGATTAGGGTTAGGGTTTGGATTAGGGTTGGTATTAGGGTTAGGGTTGGCATTAGGGTTACGCTTTGGATTAGGGTTAGGTTTGGGATTAGGGTTAAGGTTAGGGCTGTGATTAGGGGTGTATTGGGATTAGGGTTAGATTTGAGGTTAGGGTTGAGATTAGGATTAGGGGTGTGTTGGATTTAGGGTTTTGATTAGGGTTATGGTTAGGGTTGACATTAGGGTTGTTTTGGGGTAAGGGTTGTGATTATGGTTAGGGTTAGTGATTAGGATTATGGATCAGGTTGGGATTAGGGTTAGGGGTGTGTTGGGGTTAGGGTTGGAGCTAGAATTGGGGGGTTTCCACCGTTTAGGTACATCAGGGGGTCTCCAAAAACGACAGCCAATTTTGCGCTCAAAAAGTCAAATGGTGCTCCCTCCCTTCTGAGCTCTGCCGTGCGCCCAAACAGTGGGTTACCCCCACATATGGGGCATCAGCGTACTCGGGATAATTTGGACAACAACTTGTGGGGTCCAATTTCTCTTGTTACCCTTGTGAAAATAAAAACTTGGGGGCTACAATATCTTTTTTGTGAAAAAAAAAATATTTTTTATTTTCACGACTCTGTATTCTAAACTTCTGTGAAGCACTTGGGCATTCAAAGTTCTCACCACACATCTAGATAAGTTCCTTGGGGGGTCTAGTTTCCAAAATGGGGTCACTTGTGGGGGGTTACTACAGTTTAGGTACATCAGGGGCTCTGCAATCGCAACATAATGCCCACAGACCATTCTATCAAAGTCTGCATTCCAAAAAGGCGCTCCTTCCCTTCCGAGCTCTGCCGTGCGCCCAAACAGTGGTTTACCCCCACATATGGGGCATCAGCGTACTCGGGATAAATTGGACAACAACTTCTGGGGTCCAATTTCTCTTGTTACCCTTGTGAAAATAAAAACTTGGGGGCTACAATATCTTTTTTGTGGAAAAAAAAATATTTTTTATTTTCACGACTCTGCATTCTAAACTTCTGTGAAGCACTTGGGCATTCAAAGTTCTCACCACACATCTAGATAAGTTCCTTGGGGGGTCTAGTTTCCAAAATGGGGTCACTTGTGGAGGGTTTCTACTGGTTAGGTACATCAGGGGCTCTGCAAACGCAACATAATACCTGCAGACCATTCTATCAAAGTCTGCATTCCAAAACGGCGCTCCTTCCTTCCGAGCTCTGCCGTGCGCCCAAACAGTGGTTTACCCCCACATATGGGGTACCAGCATACTCAGGACAAATTGGACAACAACTTTTGGGGTCCAATTTCTCTTGTTACCCTTGTGAAAATAAAAACTTGGGGGCTAAAAAATCTTTTTTGTGGAAAAAAAAAATATTTTTTATTTTCACGGCTCTGCATTATAAACTTCTGTGAAGCACTTGGGCATTCAAGGTTCTCACCACACATCTAGATAAGTTCCATGGGGGGTCTAGTTTCCAAAATGGGGTCACTTGTGGGGGATTTCTACTGTTTAGGCACATCAGGGGCTCTCCAAACGTGACATGGCGTCCGATCTCAATTCCAGCCAATTCTACATTGAAAAAGTAAAACGGCACTCTTTCTCTTCCAAGCTCTGCGGTGCGCCCAAACAGTGGTTTACCCCCATATATTGGGTATCGTCGTACTCAGGAGAAATTGCACAACAACTTTAGTGGTCTAATTTCTCCTGTTACCCTTGTGAAAATAAAAATTTGTGGGCAAAAAGATCATTTTTGTAGAAAAAATGCAATTTTTTTTTTTCACGGCTCAACGTTATAAACTTCTGTGAAGCACATGGAGGTTCAAAGTGCTCGCCACACATCTAGATAAGTTCCTTAAGGGGTCTAGTTTCCAAAATGGTGTCACTTGTGGGGAGTTTCCACTGTTTAGGCACATCAGGGGCTCTCTAAACGTGACATGGCGTCCGATCTCAATTCCAGCCAATTCTGCATTGAAAAAGTCAAACGGCGCTCCTTCACTTCTAAGTTCTGCGGTGCGCCCAAAAAGTGGTTTACCCCCACATATGGGGTATTGCCGTATTCAGGAGAAATTGCATAACAAAATTTATGGTTACATTTCTGTTTTTACACTTGTGTAAATAAAAAAAATGGTTCTGAATTAAGATGTTTGCAAAAAAAAGTTAAATGTTCATTTTTTCCTTCCACATTGCTTCAGTTCCTGTGAAGCACGTAAAGGGTTAATAAACTTCTTGAATGTGGTTTTGAGAACCTTGAGGGGTGTAGTTTTTAGAATGGTGTCACACTTCATTATTTTCTATCATATAGACCCCTCAAAATGACTTCAAATGTGATGTGGTCCCTAAAAAAAATGGTGTTGTAAAAATGAGAAATTGCTGGTCAAATTTTAACCCTTATAACTCCCTAAGAAAAAAAAATTTTGTTTCCAAAATTGTGCTGATGTAAAGTAGACATGTGGGAAATGTTATTTATTAACTATTTTTCGTGACATATCTCTCTGATTTAAGGGCATAAAAATACAAAGTTTGAAAATTGCAAAATTTTAAAAATTTTCGCCATATTTCTGTTTTTTTCATAAATAATCGCAAGTAATATCGAAGAAATGTTACCACTAACATGAAGTACAATATGTCACGAAAAAACAATCTCAGAATCAGCGGGATCCGTTGAAGCGTTCCAGAGTTATAACCTCATAAAGTGACAGTGGTCAGAATTGCAAAAATTGGCCTGGTCATTAAGTACCAAATTGGCTCTGTCACTAAGGGGTTAATTGTTTAAAGAGGTAAATTGAGCCTTGATCATAGCAGAAACTTCATATATATTCAGATCTGACTGAAGTCTCATGCAGACAACCGTATCTTTGGTCATAGTGCGATCAGACAAAACATCGGATTGCCCTCAGACCAATGTTATTCTATGATGTACGAAGAAAAATATGTAGCATCCATGATCTACATCTGATGTTCCGATCGCACTTAGCCATGCAAGTTAATGAGTCCATGGAAAACATCAGATCGCACTTGGATAACATCTGAGTGAATTGACAGAATTGTGAAGATCGAGAATTTTTTTTCCATCTACTCCTCTGCAAAAATTGGATCAAGCTATGATCACACTCTGATCAGACCATAATTGGACCAATTTTCTCTTACGAGAAAAAATAAGGTCATGCAAGCCTACTCTCAGGGAGAGCACATGTGCTTGTCTGCAATATTGTTGAAGTGAATGCAGCAGTTCAACAGTGGAGGAAACAGGTAAGCTCTGGTAGAGATTCAACCAAACATGCTTTTTGCTCTCTATTATTTGTTTTCCATTTCTCTTTGCTTCATTTAGTTCTAGTTGATGATTTTTTTTCACATCTGGCAGGCCGGGTGCACACGACCCGGAAGTGGCAGCACTTTGGACGCAGTACATGTTTACTTCGTCCAAAGCACTACCATCTACTGAACTCAGGTGAATCGGCATGTGATGAGACTGAACCGTGTGGTTTCACTGCGTCTAATATGTGGCTCCCCTGAGGTCCAGTCGCCACAGAGGTACTGCACCTTATCCAGAGGTGTGGGACACCGCTCTCGGGTAAGGAGGGGGCACTAAGCGGGACTCCACACCAGCATCCAACACCACAACACTCCAGTCAGGGCATCTGGGTGTAACCTAAGGGAGGATGGCCTCATCCCATTCTGGAGAGGGTAACTAGGTAGAGGGTGTGGGTGGAGCCAGTAGTTAGGGGAGAAGCTAATTAGGAAGGAAAGTAGTCAGTCAGTGAAGAGGAAGAGACAAAGTGAGACGTGGAGAAAGGAGCTCCCTATCAGAGGGAGCTAGAGAATGGAGAAACTACAGAAAGAAGAGAGAATGAAGGGGTCCTAGGGGCACGGGTAGTGAGCAATCCACCTGTTGCGCCCGCATTCACGCTGACCATCCCCAGGTGGAGGGACCAGGTCGCAATGGGGAAACGGCCCTCAAGACTAGTGGAGGACTACAAGACCCAGCTAGCCAGCTGGAAGCTGCAGCTTCTGCATGTGCTGCAGCCATATCCAACACATTCGCTGAAAAGGCAGCCACATAGGATCCAGGGGACCAACAGAGAGTGTCGCCCAACAAGATCTGAGGCTACTGGATTGGGACACTGTGTGTGAAGGTGTAGCGCAGAATGGTGAGAGCCAGCGCAGCGAGACGTTCAGGAAAGGAACATAGGGGTTTCTGGAAGGTGCACCCAATTTACTTGAGAGCTGGCTGGACCACAGACCCAGAAGACACAGCACTCCGGCTGGGGACTATAACTAAGAACTGTGAGTAAAGGTGTGGAATCCTCTGAATTATTACTGCGTCACCTGCCCTGCACTACAACCACTATCATCACCCTTTAACACCATCACTGCCCTGGGGTGTAGCTCTACCTGTGGAGAGTTGTAACAAAACCGCTGCATCACCATCAGCTCCAGCGAGCTCTTCAAGCAGCATCGGCTAACATCTCCTATTTGCCGAGTACTACAGGTGGCGTCACAAACAATTCCCCTTTTTCCCATAAACTTTATTCTCCTTTTCATCATCACTCTTTTATTGGACGCCCAGGGCCACGGACCGGGTCACTGCTGCCGTGACACATCCCTTTAAGAACCGGCCCGGTACCGAGTATCCCCACTACTCTGTCGGGCGCTCCAAATACATTGTATGGGTGAAATTTATTTTGTAGAGACTTGCAAGAACTTGGCGTCTGTGCACGCATAGTGGACATGGGATTTCTTGAAATCCCATCCACTATGCTGTACCATCTGGCTGCTGCGGGTTTCACGCTGCACAAGTACGCAGCATTAGGCTATGTGCACACGTTGCGGAAATTGCTGCGGATCCGCAACGGATCCGCAGCTGCGGGTCCGCAGCAGTTTCCCTGTTATGATTAGGTAATTCAGTACCACAATGGACATAGAAGTCAGAGCACATACAGTGACCTGACAATAACCCAAAAACATAGAACGAGCTCTGAGACGTGGGAACTCTGCTGACCGCAATCCCTAATCCTCTCCAACCACACTAGAGGCAGCCGTGGATTGCGCCTAACGCTCCCTATGCAACTCGGCACAGCCTGAGAAACTAGCTAGCCTGAAGATAGAAAATAAGCCTACCTTGCCTCAGAGAAATACCCCAAAGGAAAAGGCAGCCCCCACATATAATGACTGTGAGTTAAGATGAAAAGACAAACGTAGAGATGAAATAGATTTAGCAAAGTGAGGCCCGACTTTCTGAACAGAGAGAGGATAGGAAAGGTAACTTTGCGGTCAACACAAAACCCTACAAACAACCACGCAAAGGGGGCAAAAAGACCCTCCGTACCGACTAACGGCACGGAGGTACACCCTCTGCGTCCCAGAGCTTCCAGCAAGCAAGAAAAACCAAATAAGCAAGCTGGACAGGAAAAAACAGCAAACAAAATAACAAAAGCAGAACTTAGCTATGCAGAGCAGCAGGCCACAGGAACGATCCAGGAGGAAGCAAATCCAATACTAGAACATTGACTGGAGGCCAGGATCAAAGCACTAGGTGGAGTTAAATAGAGCAGCACCTAACGACTTCACCACCACACCTGAGGAAGGAAACTAAGAAGCCGCAGTACCACTCTCCTCCACCAACGGAAGCTCATAGAGAGAATCAGCCGAAGTACCACTTGTGACCACAGGAGGGAGCTCTGCCACAGAATTCACAACATTTCCCATGAGTTTACAGTACAATGTAATCCTATGGGAAACCGAAAATGCTGTGCCCATGCTGCGGAAAAAAACACGTGGAAACGCAGCGGTTTACATTCCGCAGCATGTCAATTCTTTGTGCGGAATCCACAGCGGTTTACACCTGCTCCATAATAGAAAACCGCAGGTGTAAAACTGCAGTGGAATCCGCACAAAAACTGCGGTAAATCTGCGGTAAATCTGCAGTAAATCCGCAGGAAAAACGCAGTGTTTTTGCTCTGTGGATTTATAAAATCCGCTGTGGGAAAATCCGCAGAGGACCATTCTACGTGTGCACATAGCTTTAAACACACGGCGTTTACTGAATGTGTAAAAATACCCTAACTCTTTTACACATTCTGTGCACTCTCTGCACATCAGCTCCTCTTTCCTCCCCTCCCCATGTACACTTCTTAGGCTCTGCTCAAATTTCTCTAACACTCCCTACTATCCACTACCACCATACAGTGCACAAAATACTCTCACAAATCACTGAATCACCTGGTCTTTTTTTTCTCCTTCTAGTTGCTGGCAACATCTCCACTAACTTTGACCCTTTTTCCACTAATAAATATAACTCTCTTCCTTCTGCACATAGAAACCCCGCTAATCTCATCAACATTCAGAGCTTGCCTTCTCCTGTCTCTTTTAATTGTGTTCTCTGGAACTCACGATCAGTGTATAGCAAACTCCCCTACATCCAAGACTTCTTCCTTTCTAATTCCCTTAACTTTCTGGTTCTCACTAACACCACCGCTACTGCTGTTCGTATCATGGGCTACAATTTTCCCATACCGCCAGACCTGGGAGCAGATACGGTAGAGGTGTTAGCCTCCTCCTTTCATCACAATCTGTTTCCCAGGTTATCCCCCCAGTACCATTGCATATGTTTTTTTTTCTTTTGAGGTCCATATTGTTAGACTCATCAAACCCTTTTCTATGTGAGTGGCAGTTGTGTATGTATGTTTGCATGGATCACTTTGCCACTTGAGTTCCACATTTTCTATCCTGTGATATTACCACTCTCACCATTGGGGACTTGAATATTCCCATTGATGATATGCTCCCCCCATCTGCCACTCATCTTATTTCTATAACCTCTTCTCTCGGCGTTTCATAGCTTACTAACGCTACTACATATGAGGACGGGAATACTCTGGATCTGATCTTCTCCCAGCTCTGCTTGCTGCATGACTTTACTAACTACCATCTCCCACTCTCTGACCACAACCTTCTTTCTTTCACTGTCAAGAATTGTCACCTCGCTCAGGACATCTCCACTGATCGCACATACAGAAATCTTTGTACCAGCAATATCCAGAAGCTTATGAACAATCTACAATCTCCTCTCTCTCCTTTTCCATACTTGGCATTGTCACATTATAATAGCACATTGGAAAGTGCCCTGAATAAAGCAGCACCTGCTACATGCAGAACAACCTGACACAGATGGCATCAACCCTCTGCACACACTAAAAACATGTTTTGTCCAGCATTGCTCAAGCTGTGCTGTGTCAGTGGAGAAAATCCCTTTTGGCAGAAGACTTTATCCACTGTAAGTACATGCTCAAAGCTCTGGTTTCATCTGATCAAACAAGTCTACTTTACCACCCTCATCACATCACTAGCCGACAATCCAAAATGACTCTTTGAAACTTTCCACTCCCTCCTGAGCCCTAAAGTACAGGACTCAGTCACCAACCTCAGCGCTGATGATTTGGCCACTAATTCCTAGAAAAAAATCAACCCTTTTCCATCAGGAGATTTTTGCCCAATCCCCTCAGAACCTGGATCCCCTTCCCTCCCGCTTCTCAAGTTTACATTCCATCTTTGAATCTGTCACAGGAGAAGAATTTACCCGACTCCTCGCTTCTTCTCGCCCTACAATTTGCACCAATGACCCTATTGCCTCACATCTCCTTCAGTTCTTCTTTCTAGCTGTCACTGCCCACCTCACTAAAACCTCTCTCTTTCTTCCGGTATTCATCACTCAAACATGCCGTAATAACCCCTTTATTAAAAAAAATCCCTCTACCAGAACTACACTAACTATAGACCTGTCTCTTATTTTCCTTTCATTTCTAAACTCCTGGAACTCTTTGTCCACTCCTGACTGATCCACTATCTCTCGGATAACTCTCTTCTTGACCATTTACAATCTGGTTTCTACTCTTTACACTCTACTGAAACTGCCCTCACTAAAGTTTCTAACAATCTACTAACAGCTAAATATAATGGTCCCTGCTCTTTGCTGATTCTCCTGGATCTCTCTGCTGCATTTGATGTTGTGGATCATCAGCTCCTCCTCACAATACTCCGCTCTATCGTGCTCAAGGACATCATTCTCTCCTGGTTCTCCTCCTACCTCTCTGACCGCTCCTTCACTGTATCATTTGCTGGCTTTTTTTCCTCTCCTCTTCCCCTTACTATTAACTTTCCTTAAAACTCAATCCTAGGCCCCCTCTTCTTTCTATACACAGCCCCACTGAACAAACCATCACCAGATTTGGTTTCCAGTTTCATCTCTATGCTGATGACACCCAATTGTCCACCTCTTCTGACCTCAGTCACACCTTAATACAAAATACTAGTGATTGTCTTTCCCCTGTCTCTAACATACCGTATATACTCGAGTATAAGCCGAGATTTTCAGCCCATTTTTGGGGCTGAAAGTCCCCCTCTCGGCTTATACCCGAGTCATACCCAGGGGATGGCAGGGGAGGGGGAGCGGGGGCTGTCTAATTATACTCACCTGCTCCTGGAGCGGTCCCAGCAGGTCCCTGGCTCCCCGGCACCCCAGCTTCTTCCTGTACTGAGCGGTCACATGGTACCGCTCATTACAGTAATGAATATGCGGCTCCACCTCCCATAGAGGTGGAGCCGCATATTCATTACTGTAATGAGCAGTAACGGTGACCGCTCAAAACAGGAAGAAGCTGCGGCGCCGGGGAACCAGGGACTGCACCGCGCCTGGAGCAGTTGAGTATAATGGGGAGGGGAGCGCTGCGCGATATTCACCTGCTCCTCATTCCGGCACCACTCCGTCTTCAGCGTCTTCTGCAGTGACGCTCAGGTCAGAGGACGCAGTGACGTGGTTAGTGTGCGGCCTCAACCTGAACGTCAGTGCAGAAGAAGCTGAAGATGGAGCGGCGCCGGAACGAAGTTAAGTGAATATTGAAAGTGCCGGGTGCCTGAGCGACGGAGAGGTGAGTATGTGATTTTTTTTTTTTATCACAGCAACAGCAAATGGGGCAAGTGTCTGTATGGAGCATCTTATGTGGTCATAATGTTTGTGCAGCACTATATGGGGCAAGTGTCTGTATTGAGCATCTTATGGCGCCATAATGTTTGTGCAGCATTATATATATATCTATATACAGTTAGGTCCATATATATTTGGACAGAGACAACATTTTTCTAATTTTGGTTATAGACATTACCACAATGAATTTCAAACAAAACAATTCAGATGCAGTTGAAATTCAGACTTTCAGCTTTCATTTGAGGGTATCCACATTAAAATTGGATGAAGGGTTTAGGCGTTTCAGCTCCTTAACATGTGCCTCCCTGTTTTTAAAGGGACCAAAAGTAATTGGACAGATTCAATAATTTTAAATAAAATGTTCATTTTTAGTACTTGGTTGAAAACCCTTTGTTGGCAATGACTGCCTGAAGTCTTGAACTCATGGACATCACCAGACGCTGTGTTTCCTCCTTTTTGATGCTCTGCCAGGCCTTCACTGCGGTGGTTTTCAGTTGCTGTTTGTTTGTGGGCCTTTCTGTCTGAAGTTTAGTCTTTACCAAGTGAAATGCTGCTCAATTGGGTTGAGATCAGGTGACTGACTTGGCCATTCAAGAATATTCCACTTCTTTGCTTTAATAAACTCCTGGGTTGCTTCGGCTTTATGTTTTGGGCCATTGTCCATCTGTAGTATGAAACGACGACCAATCAGTTTGGCTGCATTTGGCTGGATCTGAGCACACAGTATGGCTCTGAATACCTCAGAAGTCATTCGGCTGCTTCTGTCCTGTGTCACATCATCAATAAACACTAGTGACCCAGTGCCACTGGCAGCCATGCATGCCCAAGCCATCACACTGCCTCCGCCGTGTTTTACAGATGATGTGGTATGCTTTGGATCCTGAGCTGTACCACGCCTTCGCCATACTTTTCTCTTTCCATCATACTGGTAGAGGTTGATCTTGGTTTAATCTGTCCAAATAATGTTCTTCCCGAACTGTGATGGCTTTTTTAGATGTTTTTTAGCAAAGTCCAGTCTATCCTTCTTATTCTTGATGCTTATGAGTGGCTTGCACCGTGCAGTGAACCCTCTGTATTTCCTTTCCTGCAGTCTTCTCTTTATGGAAGATTTGGATATTGATACGCCAACCTCCTGGAGAGTGTTGTTCTCTTGGTTGGCTGTTGTGAAGGGGTTTCTCTTCACCATGGAGATTATTCTGCTATCATCCACCATTGTTGTCTTCCGTGGGCGCCCAGGTCTTTTTGCATTTATGAGTTCACCAGTGCTTTCTTTCTTTCTCAGGATGTACCAAACTGTAGATTTTACCACTCTTAATAATGTAGCAATTTCTCGGATGAGTTTTTTTCTGTTTTTGCAGCTTACGGATGGCTTGTTTCACCTGCATGGAGAGCTCCTTTGACCGCATGTTTACTTCACAGCAAAACCTTCCAAATGCAAGCACCACACCTCAAATCAACTCCAGGCCTTTTATCTGCTTAATTGAGAATGACATAATGAAGGGATTGCCCACACCTATCCATAAAATAGCCTTGGAGTCAATTGTCCAATTACTTTTGGTCCCTTTAAAAACAGGATGGCGCATGCTAAGGAGCTGAAACTCCTAAACCCTTCATCCAATTTTAATGTGGATACCCTCAAATGAAAGCTGAAAGTCTGAACATCAACTGAATCTAAATTGCTTTGTTTAAAATTCATTGTGGTAATGTCTATAACCAAAATTAGAAAAATGTTGTCTCTGTCCAAATATATATGGACCTAACTGTACATATAGTTACGTAGTTATTAAGGTTGAAGGAAGACTTTAAGTCCATCTAGTTCAACCCATAGCCTAACCTAACATGCCCTAACATGTTGATCCAGAGGAAGGCAAAAAAAAACCATGTGGCAAAAAGTAAGCTCCACCTTGGGGAAAAAAATTCCTTCCCAACTCCACATACGGCAATCAGACTAGTTCCCTGGATCAACGTCCTATCAAGGAATCCAGTGTATATACCCTGTAACATTATACTTTTCCAGAAAGGTATCCAGCCCCCTCTTAAATTTAAGTAATGAATCACTCATTACAACATCATACGGCAGAGAGTTCCATAGTCTCACTGCTCTTACAGTAAAGAATCCACGTCTGTTATTATGCTTAAACCTTTTTTCCTCCAAACGCAGAGGATGCCCCCTTGTCCCGGTTTCAGGTCTATGATTAAAAAGATCATCAGAAAGGTCTTTGTACTGTCCCCTCATATATTTGTACATTAAAATAAGATCACCCCTTAGTCTTCATTTTTCAAAACTAAATAGCCCCAAGTGTAATAATCTATCTTGGTATTGCAGACCCCCCAGTCCTCTAATAACCTTGGTCGCTCTTCTCTGCACCCGCTCTAGTTCAGCTATGTCTTTCTTATACACCGGAGACCAGAACTGTGCACAATATTCTAAGGGTGGTCGACCTAGTGACTTGTATAGAGGTAAAATTATGTTCTCCTCATGAGCATCTATGCCTCTTTTAATGCATCCCATTACTTTATTTGCCTTTGTAGCAGCTGCCTGACACTGGCCACTGAATATGGGGCAAGTGTCTGTATGGAGTATCGTATGGGGTCATAACTTTTGTGCAGCATTATATGGGGCAAATATCTATATGGAGTATTTTATGGGGCCATAATTAACGTTTATGCAGCATTATATGGGGCAAATGTCTGTATAGAGCATCTTATGGGGCCATAATGTTTGTGCAGCACTATAATGGGGCAAGTGTCTGTATAGAGCATCTTATGGGGCCATAACGTTTGTGCAGCATTATAATGGGGCAAGTGTCTGTACAGAGCATCTTATGGGGCCATAATGTTTGTGCAGCACTATAATGGGGCAAGTGTCTGTATGGAGTATCGTATGGGGCCATAATTAACGTTTATGCAGCATTATATGGGGCAAATGTCTGTACAGAGCATCTTATGGGGCCATAATGTTTGTGCAGCACTATAATGGGGCAAATGTCTGTACAGAGCATCTTATGGGGCCATAATGTTTGTGCAGCACTATAATGGGGCAAGTGTCTGTATGGAGTATCGTATGGGGCCATAACTTTTGTGCAGCATTATATGGGGCAAATATCTATATGGAGTATTTTATGGGGCCATAATTAACGTTTATGCAGCATTATATGGGGCAAATGTCTGTATAGAGCATCTTATGGGGCCATAATGTTTGTGCAGCACTATATGGGGCAAGTGTCTGTATAGAGCATCTTATGGGGCCATAACGTTTCTGCAGCTTTGTATGGGGCGAGTGTCTGTATAGAGCATCTTATGGGGCCATAATGTTTGTGCAGCACTATATGGGGCAAGTGTCTGTATAGAGCATCTTATGGGGCCATAACGTTTGTGCAGCATTATATGGGGCAAGTGTCTGTATAGAGCATCTTATGGGGTCATAACGTTTGTGCAGCTTTGCATGGGGCAAGTGTCTGTATAGAGCATCTTATGGGGCCAAAACGTTTGTGCAGCACTATAATGGGGCAAATGTCTGTATAGAGCATCTTATGGGGCCATAATGTTTGTGCAGCACTATAATGGGGCAAGTGTCTGTATGGAGCATCTTATGGGGCCATAATATTTGTGCAGCACTATAATGGTGCAAGTGTCTGTATGGAGCATCTTATGGGGCCATAATGTTTGTGCAGCACTATAATGGGGCAAGTGTCTATATGGAGCATCTTATGGGGCCATAATGTTTGTGCAGCATTATATGGGGCAAGTGTCTGTATAGAGCATCTTATGGGGCCATAACGTTTATGCAGCACTATAATGGGGCAAGTGTCTGTATAGAGCATCTTATGGGGCCATAACGTTTGTGCAGCACTATAATGGGGCAAGTGTCTGTATGGGGTATCGTATGGGGCCATAACTTTTGTGCAGCATTATATGGGGTAAATATCTATATGGAGTATTTTATGGGGCCATAATTAACGTTTATGCAGCATTATATGGGGCAAATGTCTGTATGAAGCATCTTATGGGGCCATAACGTTTGTGCAGCACTCTATAGGGCAAATATCTTTATGGAGCATCTTATGGGGCCATAATTAACGTTTATGCAGCATTATATGGGGCAAATGTCTGTATAGAGCATCTTATGGGGCCATAATGTTTGTGCAGCACTATATGGGGCAAGTGTCTGTATAGAGCATCTTATGGGGCCCTAACGTTTCTGCAGCTTTGTATGGGGCAAGTGTCTGTATAGAGCATCTTATGGGGCCATAATGTTTGTGCAGCACTATATGGGGCAAGTGTCTGTATAGAGCATCTTATGGGGCCATAACGTTTGTGTAGCATTATATGGGGCAAGTGTCTGTATAGAGCATCTTATGGGGTCATAACGTTTGTGCAGCTTTGTATGGGGCAAGTGTCTGTATAGAGCATCTTATGGGGCCAAAACGTTTGTGCAGCACTATAATGGGGCAAATGTCTGTATGGAGCATCTTATGGGCCCATAATGTTTGTGCAGCACTATAATGGGGCAAGTGTCTGTATAGAGCATCTTATGGGGCCATAATGTTTGTGCAGCACTATAATGAGGCAAGTGTCTGTATGGAGTATCTTATGGGGCCATAACTTTTGTGCAGCATTATATGGGGCAAATATCTATATGGAGTATTTTATGGGGCCATAATTAACGTTTATGCAGCATTATATGGGGCAAATGTCTGTATAGAGCATCTTATGGGGCCATAATGTTTGTGCAGCACTATAATGGGGCAAGTGTCTGTATAGAGCATCTTATGGGGCCATAATGTTTGTGCAGCACTATAATGAGGCAAGTGTCTGTATGGAGTATCGTATGGGGCCATAACTTTTGTGCAGCATTATATGGGGCAAATATCTATATGGAGTATTTTATGGGGCCATAATTAACGTTTATGCAGCATTATATGGGGCAAATGTCTGTATAGAGCATCTTATGGGGCCATAATGTTTGTGCAGCACTATAATGGGGCAAGTGTCTGTATGGAGTATCGTATGGGGCCATAAGTTTTGTGCAGCATTATATGGGGCAAATATCTATATGGAGTATTTTATGGGGCCATAATTAACGTTTATGCAGCATTATATGGGGCAAATGTCTGTATAGAGCATCTTATGGGGCCATAATGTTTGTGCAGCACTATAAGGGGGCAAGTGTCTGTATAGAGCATCTTATGGGGCCATAATGTTTGTGCAGCACTATAATGGGGCAAGTGTCTGTATAGAGCATCTTATGGGGCCATAACGTTTGTGCAGCACTATAATGGGGCAAGTGTCTGTATGGAGTATCGTATGGGGCCATAACTTTTGTGCAGCATTATATGGGGCAAATATCTATATGAAGTATTTTATGGGGCCATAATTAACGTTTATGCAGCATTATATGGGGCAAATGTCTGTATAGAGCATCTTATGGGGCCATAATGTTTGTGCAGCACTATATGGGGCAAGTGTCTGTATAGAGCATCTTATGGGGCCAAAACGTTTGTGCAGCACTATGATGGGGCAAATGTCTGTATGGAGCATCTTATGGGGCCATAATGTTTGTGCAGCACTATAATGGGGCAAGTGTCTGTATAGAGCATCTTATGGGGCCATAATGTTTGTGCAGCACTATAATGGGGCAAGTGTCTGTATAGAGCATCTTATGGGGCCATAACGTTTGTGCAGCATTATATGGGGCAAGTGTCTGTATAGAGCATCTTATGGGGCCATAACGTTTATGCAGCACTATAATGGGGCAAGTGTCTGTATAGAGCATCTTATGGGGCCATAACGTTTGTGCAGCACTATAATGGGGCAAGTGTCTGTATAGAGCATCTTATGGGGCCTGTTGTGAATTCTGTTGTCGGGCTCCCTCCTGTGGTCATGAATGGTACTTCGGCTGGTTCTGTCCATGGACTTCCTCTGGTGGGTGTTTCTGAGTTTCCTTCCACAGGTGACGAGGTTAATTCGTTAGCTGGCTGCTCTATTTAACTCCACTTAGATCTTTGCTCCATGCCACCTGTCAATGTTCCAGTATTGGTCTAGTTCACTCCTGGATCGTTCTTGTGACCTGTCTTCCCAGCAGAAGTTAAGTTCCTGCTTGTTTTTCTTTGGTTTGCTATTTTTCTGTCCAGCTTGCTATTTTTATTGTTGTCTTGCTTGCTGGAAGCTCTGGGACGCAGAGGGAGCGCCTCCGCACCGTGAGTCGGTGCGGAGGGTCTTTTTGCGCCCTCTGCGTGGTCTTTTTGTAGGTTTTTGTGCTGACCGCAAAGCAACCTTTCCTATCCTCAGTCTGTTCAGTAAGTCGGGCCTCACTTTGCTAAATCTATTTCATCTCTGTGTTTGTATTTTCATCTTTACTCACAGTCATTATATGTGGGGGGGCTGCCTTTTCCTTTGGGGAATTTCTCTGAGGCAAGGTAGGCTTTATTTTTCTATCTTCAGGGCTAGCTAGTTCCTTAGGCTGTGCCGAGTTGCATAGGGAGCGTTAGGAGCA
The DNA here is from genome assembly GCF_032444005.1 of Ranitomeya imitator. Classification (NCBI taxonomy): domain Eukaryota; kingdom Metazoa; phylum Chordata; class Amphibia; order Anura; family Dendrobatidae; genus Ranitomeya; species Ranitomeya imitator. The sequence continues at coordinate 221,843,662 of NC_091283.1, forward strand.
ATCCACGGCTATTTCTAGTGTGATTGATAGGATTAGGGATTGCGGTCAGCAGAGTTCCCACGTCCCAGAGCTCGTCCTTATTATCAGTAACTATCAGGTCATTCCGTGTGCTCTTAACCACCAGGTCCATTATTGTCCTGACCACCAGGTCATAACAGTACAGGTGGCCCAAAGTACTAATGCATCTCAATAGAGGGATAAGAGAAGTTCTGAGACCATTTTTTTTTTCTTTGCAGTGTGTTTTGTCTCTCTTTTCCCCTTTACCTCTGGGTGGTTCAGGACACAGGTGTAAACATGGACATTCAAGGTCTGTCCTCTTGGATGGATAATCTCACTACAAGGGTACAAAACATTCAAGATTTTGTGGTTCAGAATCCGATGTCAGAGCCTAGGATTCCAATTCCTGATTTGTTTTTTGGTGATAGATCTAAGTTTTTGAATTTCAAAAATAATTGTAAATTGTTTCTTTCCTTGAAACCTCGCTCCTCAGGTGACCCTGTTCAACAAGTAAAGATCATTATTTCTTTGTTACGTGGTGACCCTCAAGACTGGGCATTTTCCCTTGCGCCAGGAGATCCGGCATTGCGTGATGTTGATGCGTTTTTCCTGGCACTTGGATTGCTTTATGACGAACCTAATTCAGTGGATCAGGCAAAGAAAATCTTGCTGGCTCTGTGTCAGGGTCAGGATGAAGCAGAGATATATTATCAGAAGTTTAGAAAGTGGTCTGTGCTCACTCAGTGGAATGAATGTGCCCTGGCAGCAATCTTCAGAAAGGGTCTCTCTGAAGCCCTTAAGGATGTCATGGTGGGATTTCCCATGCCTGCTGGTCTGAATGAGTCTATGTCTTTGGCCATTCAGATCGATCGACGCTTGCGTGAGCGTAAAGCTGTGCACCATTTGGCGGTACTATCTGAGCATGGGCCTGAGCCTATGAGCCTATGCAATGTGATAGGACTTTGACCAGAGCTGAACGGCAAGAACACAGACGTCGGAATGGGCTGTGTTTTTACTGTGGTGATTCCACTCATGCTATCTCCGATTGTCCTAAGCGCACTAAGCGGTTCGCTAGGTCTGCCACCATTGGTACGGTACAGTCTAAATTTCTATTGTCCGTTACTCTAATTTGCTCTTTGTCATCCTATTCTGTTATGGCATTTGTGGATTCAGGCGCTGCCCTGAATTTGATGGACTTGGAGTATGCTAGGCGCTGTGGTTTTTTCTTGGAGCCCTTGCAGTATCCTATTCCATTGAGAGGAATTGATGCTACGCCTTTGGCCAAGAATAAGCCTCAGTACTGGACCCAATTGACCATGTGCATGGCTCCTGCACATCAGGAGGATATCCGCTTTCTGGTGTTGCATAATCTGCATGATGTGGTCGTTTTGGGGTTGCCATGGCTACAGGTTCATAATCCAGTATTGGACTGGAAATCTATGTCTGTGACCAGCTGGGGTTGCCAGGGGGTACATGGTGATGTTCCATTTTTGTCTATTTCGTCTTCCACTCCTTCTGAAGTTCCAGAGTTTTTGTTGGATTATCGGGATGTATTTGATGAGCCCAAAGCCAGTGCCCTACCTCCTCATAGGGATTGCGATTGTGCAATTAATTTGATTCCTGGTTGTAAGTTTCCTAAGGGCCGATTGTTCAATTTATCTGTGCCAGAACACGCCGCTATGCGGAGTTATATAAAGGAATCCTTGGAGAAAGGCCATATTCGCCCGTCGTCATCACCGTTAGGAGCAGGGTTCTTTTTTGTGGCCAAGAAGGATGGTTCTTTAAGACCTTGTATTGATTACTGCCTTCTTAATAAAATTGCAGTCAAATTTCAGTATCCTTTGCCGTTGCTGTCTGATTTGTTTGCTCGTATTAAAGGGGCTAGTTGGTTCACCAAGATAGATCTTCGAGGGGCGTATAATCTTGTGCGTATTAAACAAGGCGATGAATGGAAAACAGCATTTAATACGCCCGAGGGCCATTTTGAGTACCTGGTTATGCCATTCGGGCTTTCCAATGCTCCATCAGTATTTCAGTCCTTTATGCATGACATCTTCCGAGAGTACCTGGATAAATTCCTGATTGTGTATTTGGATGATATTTTGGTCTTTTCGGATGATTGGGAGTCTCATGTGAAGCAGGTCAGAATGGTGTTCCAGGTCCTTCGTGCGAATTCCTTGTTTGTGAAGGGGTCGAAATGTCTCTTTGGGGTTCAGAAGGTTTCATTTTTGGGTTTCATTTTTTCCCCTTCTACTATCGAGATGGACCCTGTTAAAGTCCAGGCCATTTACGATTGGACTCAGCCGACATCTGTGAAGAGCCTGCAAAAGTTCCTGGGCTTTGCTAATTTTTATCGGCGCTTCATCGCTAATTTTTCTAGTGTTGCTAAACCGTTGACTGATTTGACCAAGAAGGGTGCTGATGTGGTCAATTGGTCTTCTGCAGCTGTAGAGGCTTTTCAGGAGTTGAAGCGTCGTTTTTCTTCTGCCCCTGTGTTGTGCCAGCCAGATGTTTCGCTCCCGTTTCAGGTTGAGGTTGATGCTTCTGAGATTGGAGCAGGGGCTGTTTTGTCGCAAAGAAGTTCTGATGGCTCGGTGATGAAGCCATGTGCTTTCTTTTCTAGAAAGTTTTCGCCTGCTGAGCGTAATTATGATGTTGGTAATCGAGAGTTGTTGGCCATGAAGTGGGCATTCGAGGAGTGGCGTCATTGGCTTGAAGGAGCCAAGCATCGCGTGGTGGTCTTGACAGATCACAAGAATTTGACTTATCTTGAGTCTGCCAAACGGTTGAATCCGAGACAGGCTCGATGGTCGTTATTTTTCTCCTGTTTTGATTTTGTGGTTTCGTACCTTCCGGGCTCTAAGAATGTGAAGGCTGACGCCCTGTCAAGAAGTTTTGTGCCTGACTCTCCGGGTGTTCCTGAGCCGGCGGGTATTCTCAAAGAGGGGGTAATTTTGTCTGCCATCTCCCCTGATTTGCGGCGGGTGCTGCAAAAATTTCAGGCTGATAGACCTGACCGTTGCCCAGCGGAGAAACTGTTTGTCCCTGATAGATGGACTAGTAGAGTTATCTCTGAGATTCATTGTTCAGTGTTGGCTGGGCATCCTGGAATCTTTGGTACCAGAGATTTGGTGGCTAGATCCTTTTGGTGGCCGTCTTTGTCACGGGATGTGCGTTCTTTTGTGCAGTCCTGTGGGACTTGTGCTCGGGCTAAGCCCTGCTGTTCTCGTGCCAGTGGGTTGCTTTTGCCCTTGCCGGTCCCGAAGAGGCCCTGGACGCATATTTCTATGGATTTTATTTCGGATCTCCCCGTCTCTGAAAAGATGTCGGTCATTTGGGTGATTTGTGATCGCTTTTCTAAGATGGTCCATTTGGTACCTTTGTCTAAATTGCCTTCCTCCTCTGATTTGGTGCCATTATTTTTCCAGCATGTGGTTCGTTTACATGGTATCCCGGAGAACATCGTTTCTGACAGAGGTTCCCAGTTTGTTTCAAGGTTTCGGCGATCCTTTTGTGCTAGGATGGGCATTGATTTGTCTTTTTCCTCGGCTTTCCATCCTCAGACAAATGTCCAAACCGAACGAACTAATCAAACTTTGGAAACATATCTGAGATGCTTTGTTTCTGCTGATCAGGATGATTGGGTGTCCTTTTTGCCGTTGGCTGAGTTCGCCCTTAATAAACGGGCCAGCTCGGCTACTTTGGTTTCGCCGTTTTTCTGCAATTCTGGTTTCCATCCTCGTTTCTCTTCAGGGCAGGTTGAGTCTTCGGACTGTCTTGGTGTAGATACTGTGGTGGATAGGTTGCAGCAGATTTGGACTCAACGTTTCGCTAACCGCCTGCGCTGTGTGGGTCCCCGACTTCGTGTTGGGGATTTGGTTTGGTTGTCGTCTCGTTATGTTCCTATGAAGGTTTCCTCTCCTAAGTTTAAGCCTCGTTTCATTGGTCCGTATAAGATTTCTGAGGTTATCAATCCTGTGTCATTTCGTTTGGCCCTTCCTGCTTCTTTTGCCATCCATAATGTGTTCCATAGGTCGTTATTGCGGAGATATGTGGCGCCTGTGGTTCCATCCGTTGATCCTCCTGCCCTGGTGTTGGTTGAGGGGGATTTGGAGTATGTGGTGGAGAAGATTTTGGATTCTCGTATTTCGAGACGGAAACTCCAGTACCTGGTCAAGTGGAAGGGTTATGGTCAGGAAGATAATTCCTGGGTTTTTGCCTCTGATGTTCATGCTGCCGATCTGGTTCGTGCCTTTCATTTGGCTCATCATCCTGGTCGGCCTGGGGGCTCTGGTGAGGGTTCGGTGACCCCTCCTCAAGTGGGGGGGTACTGTTGTGAATTCTGTTGTCGGGCTCCCTCCTGTGGTCATGAATGGTACTTCGGCTGGTTCTGTCCATGGACTTCCTCTGGTGGGTGTTTCTGAGTTTCCTTCCACAGGTGACGAGGTTAATTCGTTAGCTGGCTGCTCTATTTAACTCCACTTAGATCTTTGCTCCATGCCACCTGTCAATGTTCCAGTATTGGTCTAGTTCACTCCTGGATCGTTCTTGTGACCTGTCTTCTCAGCAGAAGTTAAGTTCCTGCTTGTTTTTCTTTGGTTTGCTATTTTTCTGTCCAGCTTGCTATTTTTATTGTTGTCTTGCTTGCTGGAAGCTCTGGGACGCAGAGGGAGCGCCTCCGCACCGTGAGTCGGTGCGGAGGGTCTTTTTGCGCCCTCTGCATGGTCTTTTTGTAGGTTTTTGTGCTGACTGCAAAGCAACCTTTCCTCTCCTCAGTCTGTTCAGTAAGTCGGGCCTCACTTTGCTAAATCTATTTCATCTCTGTGTTTGTATTTTCATCTTTACTCACAGTCATTATATGTGGGGGGCTGCCTTTTCCTTTGTTTCCTTTGTTCCCTCTTTCTAAAATTTCCCTAAAATCTGGCCCTTCCTATTCACCTGTCTCCACATTCCCCATGTGCCTATTAGGACTTGCATATGCAAATTGCCTCTTCAGAGTAAAAGAGGACTTGAACTCTATAGTGCCACCTGTTGGAAGTAGCAATCCTACAAGTCACAATCCCTCCTTTAACGAGTCGTGCAAAAAGGACAGAATAAAAGCCAAATCAGTATCTCAATTCGCAGACACGGTGTTTCGAGCTGTTGGCCCTCGTCAGTGCGAAGCATGAGAACTAATTTGGCTAGATGAGAGGCTCTGGACTGGGGTCTAAGGGGTACGTTTTATCCTTGTGGAGAGTGACCTACCTGCTCTGGCTTGTCAAGGTAAGGAGGCTTATTCACCGTGCAATGCTTGGTAACTGTACTTAAACAGATATTATCCGGTGACCGGATCATGCAGCTTATTTGAAAACCCCTTTTTATTATAATGATGGCGGGACCATACAATGTAAGCACTTTTTACCTATTGTGTCCCCCCTGTTTCCTCATAGATTGTAAGCTTGCGAGCAGCAAGACCCTCACTCCTCCTGTTGAACTATGTGTTACTTTGTATTGTCTTTATTGTTTGTACATATCCTGCTTAATTGTAAAGTGCTGTGGAATATGTTGTCGCTAAATAAATAAAATTATTATTAAAGAAGATCTTTCACCAGTTTTAGCATGTTAAACTCTCTGCATCATGTAATAGTGGCTGCAGAACTGAAAAAAAAACATCTTTTTTTTAATTTCTGATCTCCATTGCAGAGATATCAGCTTTTAAAATGAAGGTTGCATTTTATTATAATGTACCAAAAAAAGAGAATGGACAGCATCTCCAAAAATCATATATTGATCTAATGCCACTAGCAAAAATATATAGTTATACATGAGTTTCTTAGTAGAGATGGGCGAACCCAAACAGTAGAGTTCTGTGTCCGTACCGAACACCTACTGTTTGGGCATGGACACAGAACACGGACTTCACCAGGAAGTCTGTGTTATTGATTGGGTTTGGCTGCTTGAACACTGGGTGTTTGTCGCACTGTCATATGCATGACAGTGCAGCAAACACCGCTTCTGATCGGCGGTAAAATCATCACCGCCAGTCAGAGAGCCGCGGTTCCCATGCTGTTAAAAGACAGTGTGAGCCCACAGATGTGATCGGAGGTATAAAGTTTACCCCTGGTCACTAGTGTTAGCTGATGGGACTACTGCTCCCATCAGCCTACGCCTGCTGCCACTAATAACAGTGAGAGCAGGAGTGTTTGATGGGAGTATCTAACTCTCTCTTCGACAACCTACAATCTGGCTTCTGTCCCCACCATTCCACTGAGACTGCCCTGACCAAATTACTAATGACTTACAGCCAAAGCTAACAGACAATTCTCTATACTCCTCCTCCTAGACCTGTCCTCTGCCTTCGACACTGTTGACCACTGCCTCCTACTACAGATCCTCTCTTCCTTTGGGGTCAAAGACCTTGCCCTATCTTGGATCTCCTCATACCTTACCAACCACACATTTAGCGTTTCCTACTCCCATACTACCTCCTCATCTCGCCCCCTCCCTGTTGGAGTCCCCCAAGGCTCTGTTCTAGGACGCTTACTCTTCTCAATCTAAACACTCGACCTGGGACAACTCATAAGGTCCTATGGCTTCCAGTACCATCTATATGCCGATGACACTCAGATCTACATCTCTGGTGCAGGTGTCACCTCTCTGATCTCCAGAATCCTAGAGTGTCTATCAGCCATATCCTCCTTCTTCTCCTCTCGCTTACTCAAGCTCAATGTGGACAAATCTGAACTCATTATCTTTCCTCCATCTCGCATATCTTTCCTACCTGATCTATCTATCAAAATAAATGAAATCACACTTTCCCCTGTGCCCAAAATCCGCCGCCTCAGAGTAACCCTTGACTCTGCCCTGTCCTTCAAATCGCACATCCAAGCTCTTGCCACCTCTTGTCGCCTCCAGCTCAAAAATATTTCCAGAATCCGTCCTTTCCTCAACCCACACTCTGCCAAAATGCTTGTGCATGCCCTAATCATCTCCCGCCTCGACTACTGCAACATTCTCCTCTGTGGCCTACCTTCTAACACTCTCGCACCCCTCCAGTCCGTCCTTAACTCTGCTGCCCGACTAATTAATCTGCTACACTCCTGCTTCCCCTCTTTGCAAATCCCTTCACTGGCTCCCAATTTCCCAGCGTATTCAGTTTAAATTACTAACACTGACCTACAAAGCCATCCATAACCTTTCGCCTCCATATATTTCCATACTAATCTCTCAATATCTTCCCTCACGTAATCTCCGGTCCTCCCAAGACCTCCTCCTCTCCGCCACGCTTATTCGCTCCTCACCCAATCGCCTCCAAGACTTCTCCCGAATATCACCCATCCTCTGGAATTCAGTGCCCCAACACATCCGGTTATCCACTACTTTTAGATCCTTCAAAAGAGACATGAAAACCCACCTCTTCAAAGAAGCTTACAGCCTGTAAAGACCACACGGCCACCTCAACACCATCGGAGCTACTGCAACCCTCGACCTACTGTCTCCTTCCCCATAATCCTGTAGAATGTAAGCCCGCAAGGGCAGGGTCCTCTTCCCTCTGTACCAGTCTGTCATTGTTAGTTTTGTTTACTGTAAGTGATATTTGTATTTTGATGTAACCCCTTCTCATGTACAGCACCATGGAATTAATGGTGCTATATAAACAAATAATAATAATTCATCAGCCGGCTTCTGTGCTGTAAATAATTTTTAAAAAATGGCGTGGGTTCCCCCATATTTTTGATAAGCAGCCAAGCAAAACTCACACCTGGGGGTTAGCAAGGCTGGTTATCAAGAATAGAGGGGTCCTCACGCCGTATTTTTAAATTATTTAAATAAATAATTTAAAAAACGGCATGGGGTCCCCCAATTTTTGACAAACAGCCTTGCTAAAGCAGACAGCTAGGGACTGGTAAGGGGCCATGAATATTGCCCCTCCAGCCTAAAAATAGCAGCCCACTGCTGCCCAGAAAAGGCGCATCTATTAGATGCACCAATTCTGGCGCTTTGCCCGGCTCTTCCCACTTGCCCTATAGTGGTGGCAAGTGGGGATCCTATTTGTAGGGTTTATGACACCTATCCATTACTAATCCTATAGTTGTAAGGTAAATAAAGACACAGCAAGAATAAAGTCTTTTTTTATTTGAAATAAAAACACGGTTTTCCATTTTTATTTAAAAATAACAAACACAGTTTTACTCACCTAACACCTAATTCCTCAGAATCCCTCGTCTCCTGTAATAAAAAAATAAATAAAAAACAACAATATCCCTCACCGGTCTGATGTGTGCATCTTGGCACTGTCCAGGTTGAAAATGGTTTATCCCCCAAACATGGATTTTGGCGGGGTATAGAACGACAGACAGGTGAAGGATATTGTTGTTTTTTATTTTTGCTTCCCAACATGAAAATGCCAGCCCCCAGCTATCTGCTTTAACAAGGCTGGTTGTCAAAAATTGGGAGGACCCCACACAGTTTTTTTCAATTAAATTATTTAAAAATACAGCGTGGAATGTGGAACCCCTCTATTCTTGATAAGCAACTTTGCTGAATCTGACAACTGAGGGTTTGCAGCCCCCAAATGTGAGCTTTGCCTGGCTAGTTAAAAGTACAAGGGAACCCACACCGTTTTTTTAAATTATTTACAGCACAGGAGCCGGCTGATGAATACTCCGATCAGCCGCTCCTGCTTTCTCTGTTGTTAGTGGCAGCAAGCATAGGCTGATAGGAGCAACAGTCCCATCAGCTGACACCAGTGACCAGAGGTAAGCTTTATACCTCCGATCATAGCTGCGCGCTCACTCTGTCTTTTGACTTTGTGGGAATCACAGCTCTCTGACCCGTGGGGATGATTTCACTGCCAATCAGAAGTGGCAAACACTGGATGTTCAGGCCTCCCATTCAAGTGAATGGGATCAGAGCTCGGGTTGTCCAGTTACTGTTTTGGTACCCAAACCCGAACTTTTTGTAACTGTTCGGCTGAACCTGCCGGACTCGAACATCCAGGTGTTCTCCCATCTTAGTTCTTAGTGTAACATTCTGATCAGAATGTATGAAGCCCACTGTCACGTCACAGCGAACCTCTCAGTGGGTCCTATCTTTTATCACCTTAAAGGAGCAGTATTGTGCTCTTTTGTTTTTTTTTGTGTGTGTATTGCATACATTTTATTATAAGCCCAACTGTGTATTACCAGAGATTTTTTTTGTCTGGGCTTGTGTACTTTGTCACGTGCGTGACACCTCCTGCTTACGATTGGTCAATGTCCTACAGGGAATGAAGAACATGACCTGCTCTCAGCCCTGACTTTCTGTGTAGTATAGATCAAAGCTCAGTTTGATTACAAACACTTCCCGATCTCTTCTCATGGCAGTCAGTTAGGAGGAAGGGAGAATATAAAAAAGCTGAATTTAATTATAAACACTTCCAGATGTTCTCTCATGGCAGTCAGTGAGGAGGAAGGGATAATATAGAAAACTGAGTGTAATTATAAACACTTCCAGATGGCAGTCTCATGGCAGTCCGCATTGGGGGAGGGAGAATACAAGAGAGCTGAGTGTCATTACAAACATGTCTACTACAGCTCTCTTCTCACAGCTCTTCCCCTCCCCACACCTATACTGCCCTGACAGGTGGTCTGGAAGAGATTGCAAAAACACTCACTTCTGCTCTATATCAAACAGCAGACGCAGAAATCAGGGCTGTTCTATAATTACATCTCACTGGTGAAAACATTTTATTCTGACCTTCTGGGGGTGTGTTCTTATTTCCCCTGCATGCTGCCTGCTTATGATTGGTTAATGTCATGCCCAGTTAGGCTTATTATAAATGATACTGTAAACTTTGCAAGCAAATATCTCTGCAACAGTGATGAGAAATTAAAAAATAAAACATGTTTTCTTCAGCACTGCAGCCACTATCAATGTGTGCCCAGCTTAACATCCTAAAAGTGTTGACAGATCCTTTTTTAGTGCAAGGAAGTACAGATCAGCAGACTGATTTTCTGCAAAGCAACTTTGAGTAAAATTTCCTGAAATTCGCTGGTCCCAGCGAATTTCAACAATTTCCGATTTGATACACGAGTCACAAAAAAACAAAAAACCGGTGCCATTTCACACATTGCTGAAGATTGCATCAGCCAGAGAGCAGGCTCACGATGTCATGCACTGCATTTACAGGCTTACCCATAATGCCTTGTAGATATCACATCACTTGGTCAAGCACAGCCAATCAGGGGAGACCTTAACAGGAACTGTGAAAGATGAGGCCAGGCAAGCAGACATCTATGATATTACAGCTTACGGTTAGGAGGTGAGAGCACACAGCTCATTACAAATGTGTGTAGAAAAAACTTAAAGGGAACCTGTCACCCCGTTTTTTGAGATTGAGCTATAAATACTGTTAAATAGGGCCTGCTCTGTGTGTTCCTATAGTGTATGTAGTGTACCCCAATTCCCCATGTATGCTGAGAAATAACTTACCAAAGTCGCCGTTTTCGCCTGTCAATCAGGCTGGTCATTTCGGGAGGGCGTGGTGACATCGGTGGTTCTTCCTCAGCTTTACGTTGGTGGCGTAGTGGCGTAGTGGTGAACAAGCAGCGCGCGATCTGCGCTGTAATCCCTTGCATCGGTGGGGGCGGCCATCTTCCTGGGGCCGCGCGTGCGCAGATCGAGTGCTCTGCTGCACGGGGCTTCAGGAAAATGGCCGCGGGATGCCGCGCGTGCCCATTAGAGATCGCGGCGGCCATTTTCCCAAAGCCGAGATGCAAACTTGGCTTTGGGAAAATGGCCGCCGCGATCTCTAATGCGCACGCGCGGCATCCCGCGGCCATTTTCCTGAAGCCCCGTGCAGCAGAGCACTCAATCTGCGCACGCGCGGCCCCAGGAAGATGGCCGCCCCCACCGATGCAAGGGATTACAGCGCAGATCGCGCGCTGCTTGTTCACCACTACGCCACTACGCCACCAACGTAAAGCTGAGGAAGAACCAGCGATGTCACCACGCCCTCCCGACCTGACCAGCCTGATTGACAGGCGAAAACGGCGACTTTGGTAAGTTATTTCTCAGCATACATAGGGAATCGGGGTACACTACATACACTATAGGAACACACAGCGCAGGCCCTATTTAACAGTATTTATAGCTCAATCTCAAAAAACGGGGTGACAGGTTCCCTTTAAATCAGAATGTGATGTGCTACTGCATGATGAAGCACACTGAAAATGGAAGTGGTGGTCTCAGTCTATGAATAATATCCCAAAGATTCAAGTTATATGGAGGTGCTACACCAGTAGAGTCAGTGTGACTGAGGTGCTACACCAGATGAGTCAGTGGATCGCCCCCAGGCGCAGGGCAATGGGGTACTCGGTACCGGGTCCTTCAGTTCCTTCCTCAAGGATGTCACGGCTGCCCGACCCGGTCCGTGGCCCTGCTAAGGGGCGTCCAATTAAAGGTGTTGTAAGTTTGTCAAGTGTTCGTGACGCCACCTGTGGTATTCGGTCAGGGTGACCGACGCTGCTTAGGGGTCCACTGGGGTGATGTTATGGCAGCTAGATGGTATATCTTCCCACAGGTGAAGTGTTTCCCCAGAGCTTCCCAGTAGTGTAGATATTGATGATGGATGGTGCGAGACGTGGTGAATAACAAGGACACAGTGGGTGCAGTCTCTTTACCTTTACTGAAGGCTTTTGCATCCGCAGTCCAGAGTGCAGGGTTACAGGGTAGCAGGGTCCAGCCGGTCTGATGACACTTCCAGAGTCCCCTTTATCCAGGTGGAAGTCAGTAGCCTACCTACTAGCGCTCGGGCGTTGTAGTACCCCCCTGCTGAGCAACTCGGTAAGGTCCTCACAACTTTTGTAGATGTTTCTCTTCTCTCTGTCCCCCAGATGGATAGGACAAACCCGTATGACGGTGGTGGCCTGAGGCTATTTTATAGGGACCCTAGTGTCACCCCTCCTCCACGTTGCCACCTTGTCTGCTTAGGTTCTTAGGTCGGACAGCTAACTTGGAATTGACTGCCCTGCCAGTCTCTGAAGTAAAGCATAGAGTCTATTACTCCCTCGGTGCTCCGGCTACCGGTCCGCGCTCCAGAAAGAGGCAGCCTCTCACAGGACAGGACTCCTTCTGGTTTTCTATACTCCTTTGCTGTGACTTCGCGTCTCACTCCCTACGAACACACTTCACTTCGTGTCCTTTCCTGGGATGCTGCCGCAATGTAGTGCAGGCGCAGCTCCGTGTCTTTCTATCTTGCTGAGCCTTCAATGTCCTTTCCTTCTCCTCTGTCTGCTTGACAAGTGTCTCCTGGGCCGAGCCCAGGCAGCTCCTTTCCTCTCACTCCTTCTCCTTCCTCTCCTCTCAGCTTCTCCCAGCTTCTGCCTCGTCCTCCTGCTCCCAGCTTCAGAACTCACTTCCTATCCAACCCACCAGTTTTACCCTTATGTGAGGAGTGGTCTAATATATAGAACCCTTAGCTCCCCCTGGTGACTTGGAGTGTGAAGTGTGCTGTGGGTCTTGTGATACCTGGCAGGGTGGACTCCTTCGGTGCCATCAGACGTAACATCACTCCCCCTGGTGGAAGAGCGACATTACTGCAGCAACCAGGATTCTGGGGTGCTGCATCAGTGTGACTGAGGTGCTACACCAGAAGAGTCAGTGGGACTGAGGTGCTACACCAGCAGAGTCAGTGTGACTGAGGTGCTACACCAGTAGAGTCAGTGTGAACGAGGTACACCAGTAGAGTTAGTGGGACTGTGAATTGTTTGTGTGATATACTGAACATCACCTTAAAGGGAACCTGTCACCTCGGAAAATGCTATTTATCTTGCAGACATAGGGTTAATCTGCAGCTAAATGGCATTACAATGCTGCGGCCACTGTACTGATAATGTGGCCACTGGAAGGAAATGAACTTTTTTCCTCCTGGGATCCACTGGCTTTCAGTCATGGGGGCATGCACAGAGCATGTACAGTCACCGCTCACTATACTATGAGTGACAAATGTAACCATGCCTGGGCATTTTGATTGACAGCTTACTCTACACAGGACCCTGATGTCAAAGTAAGATACTTCACCAAAACAATTTCTTTCAGTTGATTTATTAGAAGAGATGGACTGTCAGACTTTGTACTTGGGTGACATGGGGCTAGAGAAGACGGAGAAAACTATTCTAATGCCAACCTGTGTTGCTGGCTCTGTATGATGTGGAGGTAGGAACACTGTCAGTGGAAATAGCCAGGGTACATTTTGAGCTTAGAACTAGGCAAAGGCGCAAGAACCTTGGTCAATTTCCCACACAGGTAAGTGTCAGATGAATCCAGGATGATGAGAATTCTATGGTAGACAAGACCTGGAAAACAAATGGCTGCCGAGGAGGTGATGTCATCAGAGGAGGGGGGTGTTGGCTTCAGCAATGCACAGCACAGGTGATCTATGGCTAAAAGATACTCTAAATCTGCTTTTTTCTGTGGTCAACCCTGGAGCTGGTGGGGCTACAGTACATGTGCTGTTGGCAGAGAGGGCTCAACAGTGCTTAAAAGGTCTGGAGGCAATGGTGGTGATTTGTATATAAGAGCATCTAACGTGTGGGAATTCTTTAGCAAATTGCTGCCATACAATTCTTTGGCAGTTGCCAAGCTCTCCAAGAGGGAAACAAGCTGTGAACATCTAGGCTCGTATGGGCTAGAAACACTGGCGCTCCATCATGACGCGACACCACCGGCTCACTTGGGAAAAGCAGACGCGACACCACCGGCTCACTTGGGAAAAGCAAGCCACCTAGTCTTTTGGCTAAGATCAACTCTAGTATCTTTCGAAAAGGCAACTTTGGCATGGGCCATCCTAGTAGATTAAAACATCATGCACACTGGGTTTGGTGTGCTTGTTAGTATGTTGGGTGGCTTATACAGTCATCCGGTGGAAAGCATTCCCCCCCAGGGTCAAAGCCAGTCGGTTCAATTAAGTTTGAAAGCCTAAGGTGTGACGTGCTTCAGGAGTGATGACCCTGGGGTTCCTCAACTCATTGCAGTTTGGAACCCCACTTAAATTTTGGCACATGACACAAAGTAATTCAATTTTTTTTTCGTAGCAGCACAAACCCTTTTCCGGTTCAGGAAGGGGGAATTGTTAAATTCCCGCTCAAAGGTCCAGCCAGCATTACACTGGATCACCTTTATTATTATTATCACCCTTTCACTGTGTGTCTGTCCACTTGGATTTGTCGGATGCGATTCTGTTATGGGTTCTCTTTGATAGGTCTTGGTGGGAGTGTGTGGCCATCAGGTTCTGTACGCTCCCGACCCCTGGCTCTCCTCTCTCGGGAGGAGAGCTGACATTTGATGACTCCTAGTTCTCTATTGGGTGGGAATCCAGGCATATGCTAGGAGCAAGATTGGGTCTTCCTTGGCTTTGGCTAGGGGAGGCTACTTGTCCCTGACCCCCGTTGTGGCACCATTAGTCGCTTTTTAAGTGCACTCAGGAAATAAAGCATGATCTCAGGCTTAAAAAAAAAAAAAAAAAAAAAGCAAGTCATCCAGCCAGCATTCAAAGCAGCCTCAAGTTGTCATCCCCCTTCTGCTTACACTTATATTTCTGTCAGCCAGGCTGCACACTCAAGTAGTGGGTGGTTGGCGTCATTATAATTGTCATTCACCACTTCTGCTTGTCGTACTTCGAGGACTCCTCCTTCTCTGTCACAAATATCCATGCCTGCTTGTCTGCCAAAAAAAGTGTGCACTCCCAGTCCTGCGCTTCTGTGCCAAGTAAACTCTTATACTTTATCAACTTACTTGTGGTGCACTTGCTGCAGTACCACATTATGGTGCTAGCTACCTTTCGAGAAATAATAGCATGCACTCCACCTTGCTGGAAGATACTCAGCTGTCATTATTTCTTACAGAAAGGTGCGCCTGCTCTGTGCTCTCATGTGCAGGATAACATAGGTTACTGTCTCGCATTATCTTTGAACTCCAAAATGCAGTGCGCCATAGACTCCTGGAGCATCAACTATGGGCAAAGACAATACACACGTGGTGAAAATTGTTGGTACCCCTCGTTTAATGACAGAAAAATAACCACAATGGTCACAGAAATAACTTGAATCTGACAAAAGTAATAATAATTAAAAAAATCTCATCTGAAAATGAACAAATGAAAGTCAGACATTGCTTTTCCATAATGCTTCCACAGATTCAAAATAAATAAATAAATAAAACTCATGATATAGGCCTGGACAGAAATGATGGTACCCTTAGCTTAATATTTTGTTTCACAACCTTTTGAGGCAAACACTGCAATGAAACGATTCCTGTAATTGTCAACGAGACTTCTGCACCTCTTGAGAGGTCTTTTGTCCCACTCCTCAAGAGCAAACTGCTCCAGTTGTCTCATGTCTGAAGGTTGCCTTTTCCAGACGTCATGTTTCAGCTCTTTCCAACGATGCTCAATAGGATTTAGGTCAATGCTCAGAAGGCCACTTCAGAATAGTCCAATGTTTTCCTCTTAGCCATTTTTGGGTGTTTTTTAGCTGTGCGTTTTGGGTCATTATCCTGTTGCAAGACCAATGACCTGCAACTGAGACCGAGCTTTCTGACACTGGGCAGCACATTTCTCTCTAGAATCCCTTGATAGTCTTGAGATTTCATCGTACACTGCACAGATTCTAGACACCCAGATGCAGCAAAGTAGTGCCAGAACATAACAGAGCCTCCTCCATGTTTCACAGTAGGAACAGTGTTCTCTTCTTGATATGCTTAATTTTTCCATTTCTGAACATAGAGCTGATGGGCCTTGCCAAAAAGTTAAATTTTTGTCTTATCTGTCCATAGGACATTCTCCCAGAAGCTATGTGGCTTGTCAATATGTAGTTTGTCAAATTCCAGTCTGGCTTTTTCATGCTTTTTTTTTCAACAATGGTGTCCTCCTTGGTCATCTCACACGAAGTCCTCTTTGGCTCATACAATGACAGATGGTGCGATCTGACACTGATGTTCCTTGAGCTTGAAGTTCACCTTTAATCTGTTTAGAAGTTATTCTGGGCTCTTTTGTTACCATTCGTATTATCCGTCTCTTTGATTTGTCATCAATTTTCCTCCTGCGTCCACGTCCAGGGAGGTTGGCTACAGTCCATGGATCTTACCTTTAACATTTTTGTTTTTTAACATTTAACCTAGCTTTTACCTTTAACATGTTTGTATATAATTTTCTTTCTAATCCCCTGAGACAACTCTTTCCTTCGCTTCCTCTGGTCCATGTTGAGTGCGATACCCACCATGTCACCAAACCGCACAGTGAGTATCTGTAGTCCTATATACAGGCCACTCACTGATTCCAGGATTTGTAGACACCTGTGAGGCTAGTTAGTGGACACACCGCAATTTAACATGTCCTTTTTGTCACATTATTTTCAGGGGATCCATCATTTCTGTCCAGGCCTATTTCATGAGTTTTATTTTTTTTTTAATTCTGCGGCAGCATGGTTGACAAGCAATATCTGACTTTCATTTGTTCATTTTCATAGATTTTTTATTTATTATTACTTTTGTCAGATTCAAGTTATCTCTGTGACCATTGTGGGTTTTTCTGTCAATAAACGAGGGGTACCAACAATTTTGACCACGTGTGTGTATATAAATTCACAGCTCACTGGGTGAATGTTTCGAGTGGCAGCAACAGGGTGCGTTCACACGCTGCGGACAGGACCGGTTTTAGGCAAAGTGGGGCCCTAGGCAAAGTTTAAAATGGGGCCCCAAATGCTAACATATTGCACATCACACAGAAGCATTTCGGTTGTACTTACATGCACTGATCTCAGGCCGCTAATCGAGTGTGATCGACAATACTGAAGTTGTTGGACGCTTGTTTCCCGGCCTCTTTCCACCTTCTGAGAAAGAATGATGGGGACAGAACCATCACTAATAGGTCACTAACAGATCACCATACAGTATCCTGTTATTAGCAGTACATCTACTGTTTAAACCGGCGATGTGCTGCTGAGAACAAGGATTTTTATTCCGGCATAAACAATCCAATCACCCAATGAATATGCTGCATTTTGCTTGTTTGGTAAAATTCACCCCATAGTCCTCCATATATTATAATGTGCACCACAGTCCTCCGTATTGTAAAATGTATAATACAATCCTCATAATCCTCCATATAGTATTATACACTTCCCATAGTCCTCCATATAGTATAATACACTCCTCACAGTGCTCTATAAAGTATAATGCACCGCCATAGTCATCCATGTAGTACAATTCACTTCCCATAGTATAATGCACCCCATAGTTCGTCATATAGTATAACGTATTCCCCATAGTCCTCGATACAGTATAATGCAGCCCACATATAGTATAATGCAGCCACCACCCCACAGAGTATAATGCAGCCACCCCACAGAGTATAATGCAGCCCCCCCACAGAGTATAATGTAACCTCCCTATAGAATATAATGCAGCCTCCCACAGTAGTATACAGCAGAGCCCACAGTAGTATACAGCACTGCCCACAGTAGTATATAACACAGCCCACAGTAGTATACAGCAGAGCCCACAGTAGTATACAGCACTGCCCACAGTAGTATACAGCAGAGCCCACAGTAGTGTGCAGCATAGGCCACAGTAGTATACAGCACTGCCCACAGTAGTATACAGCACTGCCCACAGTAGTATACAGCACTGCCCACAGTAGTATACAGCAGAGCCCACAGTAGTATACAGCAGAGCCCACAGTAGTATACAGCACTGCCCACAGTAGTATACAGCACTGCCTACAGTATTATACAGCACTGCCCACAGTAGTATACAGCAGAGCCCACAGTAGTATACAGCAGTGCCCACAGTAGTATACAGCACTGCCCACAGTAGTATACAGCACTGCCCACAGAAGTATACAGCAGAGCCCACAGTAGTATACAGTAGAGCCCACAGTAGTATACAGCAGAGCTCACAGTAGTATACAGCAGAACCCACAGTAGTATACAGCACTGCCCACAGTAGTATACAGCACTGCCTACAGTAGTATACAGCAGAGCCCACAGTAGTATACAGCAGAGCCCACAGTAGTATACAGCACTGCCCACAGTAGTAAACAGCACTGCCCACAGTAGTATACAGCACTGCCCACAGTAGTATACAGCACTGCCCACAGTAGTATACAGCACTGCCCACAGTAGTATACAGCAGAGCCCACAGTAGTATACAGCAGAGCCCACAGTAGTATACAGCAGAGCCCACAGTAGTATACAGCACTGCCCACAGTAGTATACAGCACTGCCCACAGTAGTATACAGCACTGCCCACAGTAGTATATAACACAGCCCACAGTAGTATACAGCATAGCCCACAGTAGTATACAGCAGAGCCCACAGTAGTATACAGCACTGCCCACAGTAGTATACAGCACTGCCCACAGTAGTATACAGCAGAGCCCACAGTAGTATACAGCAGAGCCCACAGTAGTATACAGCAGAGCACACAGGAGTATACAGCACAGCTCACATCCCCCCTTCCCTCCCCGCCTCTCTCCTCCCGAGAAAGGCCGCTCAGTCCAGTAAAAAAAAAACAAAAAAAAACACAAGCTCCTTACCTCTCCCCGAGCCCGCGCTGCTCCCTGCTCCTGTGTTGGCGGCTGCCGCCGCACTGCCTGGGTCACAGTGAGTGCGCGCGCACCCGCTGTGTCAGAGGCAGAGCGGGGAATGATGGGAGAGGGAGCGTCAGGTGACGCTCTCTCTTCCATCATTGCTTTGAACTGTACCGGCAGATGCCGGTATAGTTCAATGCGGCAGGGGGAGTCGGCGCTGCCTCACAGGGGCCCCATAGCGGCTGCGTGACTTGCTGCTAGCTGGGGGCCCCTGGGGGAGTGGGGGCCCCAGGCAGCTGCCTGGTCTGCGTGCCCCTAACGCTGGCCCTGGCTGCGGAAAAGTGTGCAGATTTTTAAGCACTGATTTTGGTAAATCCGCAGGAAATCCGCACTGCTGATTTCCAGCGGAATTAGGCTAGTTTCACACTAGCGTTTTGAGGAGCTGCGGAGGGCTGCGGACTTCCACCGTGAAGCCCAGCCCTCGGCCGCACCTCTCCCGCTAGCTCTGCCTACTTCTGCATGCGGCCTGCATACCTATCTTTAACATTAGGTACGCAGGTCGTGCGGCTGTATGCTGATGCTTCCACATGCGTCGTTTTGACGATGCAGAGAAAAAAAGAAATTGCTACCAGCTGCGTCCTACGCTGGTCGTCGCATCGTCAAAACGACGCATGCGGAAGCATCCGCATACAGCCGCACGACCTGCGTACCTAATGTTAAAGATAGGTACGCAGGCCGCATGCAGAAGTAGGCGGAGCTAGTGGCGGAGGTGCGGCTCAGGGCGGGGCTTCATGGAGGAAGTCCGCAGCCCTCCGCAGCTCATCAAAATGCTAATGTGAAACCGGCCTTACCGTGGATTTTCCGCTTTTTTTGCGTTTTTTGTGCGGATTCCTATTATGGAGCAGGTGTAAATCGCTGCGGAATCCTCACAAAGAATTGACATACTGCAGAATAAACAATACTACGTTTCCGCAGGTTTTTTTCCACAGCATGTGCACTGCGGATTTTGTTTTCCATTGGTTCACATGGTACTGTACAACGCATAGAAAACAGCTGCGAATCTGCAGCGGCCAATCCGCTGCGGATCCGCAGCAAAATCCACAACGTGTGCACATAGCCTTAGACCACTGCCATCAGAAAAGGTCGTGATTAGTGAAGACTCTGCGGCTGGGAGTTACATCTGTTTCCATCCTCATGAGATGGTCACCTATCTTCTCCTTCACCTGCTGTGGATCCTGCTCAACAGACATGACAGCATCCTCAGCAGCCTCAAGCGCAGGCAGTGCTGACTCCATTACCCTTATTCTTTTCGTTCTTGCAAAATGATGCACTGCATGGAGGACAGAATCCAAACAGTGGATGAGTTGCTGTGCATTTAGCGGCAAACCTGACGCTTGCAGACACCCCATCACTTGCAACTAGCAAAATGGCACCAGCGGCAGCGCCTGCGCAGTTACATCTATCGCGTTCCTGTATCTGCTATTGCGCAAGCACCGCCGGCGCCATCTTAATGAAGCCTATTTTTTTTATCTGCCAAAATACACCCGCACAGTATCATCTATCGTAACGCGATTTTTAATTCTTTTACAAAACTATATGTCTAAAGAAAACAAAAATATGCGTATTATCCCCCATATCATGCTACAGCGCAGTTCAGTATGTAAAATAGGGGGCAGGTCAGTGAGGGATCATAAGTCATAAGCCATACAGATACCTAATACCAGCACCACATAAAGCCCCGCCCACAGCCCCGCCTACAGGCTGCCCCAGAGCCCAAGAATCTCAGAAACGGAAAATAAAGATTAACCCCTTCATGACGGAGCCCCTTTTTCAGTTTTGTCTTTCCGTTTTTCGCTCCCCTTCTTCCCAGAGCCATAACTTTTTGATATGGCCACGTGAGGGCTTGTTTTTTGTGGGACGAGTTGTACTTTTGAACGATGATATCGGTTTTACCATATCCTGTGCTGAAAAGTGGGAAAAAAATTCCAAGTGCAGTGAAATTGCAATAAAAGGGCAATTCCACAACTATTTTTGGTATTTTTTTTACCATGTTTACCAACTGAAAAAACTGACCAGCCATTATGATTCTCCAGGTCACTGTAAGTTCATAGACACCAAACATGTCTAGGTTCTTTTTTATTTAAGTGGTGAAAAAAAAATATCTAAAGATTGTTAAAAACAAAAAATTGCATCATTTTCCGAGACCCGTAGCGTCTCTATTTTTCGTGATCTCGGGCTGGGTGAAGGCTTATTTTTTGCACACCGGGCTGACGTTTTTAATGATATCATTTTATCATTTTAGTGTGGATATGATCTTTTAATCGCCTGTTATTGCATTTTAATGCAGTGTTGCGCCTATCAAAAAAGCGCAATTCGGGGGTTTTGACTTTTTTTTTACTACTCCGTTTACCGATCAGGTTAATTCTGTTTATAGCGTGATAGATCGGGTGATTCTGAATGCGGCAATACCAAATATGTGTATGTTTGTTTTTTTATTGTTTTATTTTGAATGGGGTGAAAGAGAGGTGATTTGAACTCTTATATTTTTTTATTTTTTAATATTTTTAAAAACTTTTTTTTTTTACTTTTGGCATATTTAATAGTTTCCATGGGAGACTAGAAGCTGCCATAATCCAATCGGCTCTGCTACATACAGGCGATGATCAGATCGCCTGCATGTAGCAGAATCGCTCACTTGCCACAAGCACCGACCACCGGGCGGCGCTCATAGCAATCCAGCAGTGACAACCATAGAGGACTGCTGGAGACCTCTGATTGTCATGCCGATATCATCTCCATTCCGCATCATCTCCATATGGTTATAGGGTTATTCCTGTTGCGGAATTTCCTCTTTCAGCAGAATTATTCAGCACTCAGACATTGTGAGAGAATTAACTATTTCTCAGGAGAGATACAGCAACCAGTATCTGCATCATCATAACATGGAGGATTAGAGGAAGGACAACACAAATAAACTAGAGAGGTCATACAATAAAGTCTAGAACACAGCAGCACCAAAACCGCAGAGCAGTGTGAACTTAGCCTTAGAGGGATCTTTTTGGTTATCATTGTGTCTGTTTTCTTTTGTTTTTCTTCTATAACATTACAAAGTCTTATTACTTTCTGTCTCAAGATGTTTCTACCTTCTTCATGGATGTTGTTTTTATCATCTAAGGTGAGTCTGAGCCGTTGACGTTTTATCTGCCTTTCCATGCATTCTGATTCTTCTTTCTTCTGCTAGTAATCGATCCATTCACTGCTTTGTCTTTTCTTTGTCGTGAGCCTTTATGCATTCATATACTTCTGACAATTGAGCTATGTAACATAGTAACATAGTAACATAGTAACATAGTTAGTAAGGCCGAAAAAAGACATTTGTCCATCCAGTTCAGCCTATATTCCATCATAATAAATACCCAGATCTACGTCCTTCTACAGAACCTAATAATTGTATGATACAATATTGTTCTGCTCCAGGAAGACATCCAGGCCTCTCTTGAACCCCTCGACTGAGTTCGCCATCACCACCTCCTCAGGCAAGCAATTCCAGATTCTCACTGCCCTAACAGTAAAGAATCCTCTTCTATGTTGGTGGAAAAACCTTCTCTCCTCCAGACGCAAAGAATGCCCCCTTGTGCCCGTCACCTTCCTTGGTATAAACAGATCCTCAGCGAGATATTTGTATTGTCCCCTTATATACTTATACATGGTTATTAGATCGCCCCTCAGTCGTCTTTTTTCTAGACTAAATAATCCTAATTTCGCTAATCTATCTGGGTATTGTAGTTCTCCCATCCCCTTTATTAATTTTGTTGCCCTCCTTTGTACTCTCTCTAGTTCCATTATATCCTTCCTGAGCACCGGTGCCCAAAACTGGACACAGTACTCCATGTGCGGTCTAACTAGGGATTTGTACAGAGGCAGTATAATGCTCTCATCATGTGTATCCAGACCTCTTTTTAATGCACCCCATGATCCTGTTTGCCTTGGCAGCTGCTGCCTGGCACTGGCTGCTCCAGGTAAGTTTATCATTAACTAGGATCCCCAAGTCCTTCTCCCTGTCAGATTTACCCAGTGGTTTCCCGTTCAGTGTGTAATGGTGATATTGATTCCCTCTTCCCATGTGTATAACCTTACATTTATCATTGTTAAACCTCATCTGCCACCTTTCAGCCCAAGTTTCCAACTTATCCAGATCCATCTGTAGCAGAATACTATCTTCTCTTGTATTAACTGCTTTACATAGTTTTGTATCATCTGCAAATATCGATATTTTACTGTGTAAACCTTCTACCAGATCATTAATGAATATGTTGAAGAGAACAGGTCCCAATACTGACCCCTGCGGTACCCCACTGGTCACAGCGACCCAGTTAGAGACTATACCATTTATAACCACCCTCTGCTTTCTATCACTAAGCCAGTTACTAACCCATTTACACACATTTTCCCCCAGACCAAGCATTCTCATTTTGTGTACCAACCTCTTGTGCGGCACGGTATCAAACGCTTTGGAAAAATCGAGATATACCACGTCCAATGACTCACCGTGGTCCAGTCTATAGCTTACCTCTTCATAAAAACTGATTAGATTGGTTTGACAGGAGCGATTTCTCATAAACCCATGCTGATATGGAGTTAAACAGTTATTCTCATTGAGATAATCCAGAATAACATCCCTCAGAAACCCTTCAAATATTTTACCAACAATAGAGGTTAGACTTACTGGCCTATAATTTCCAGGTTCACTTTTAGAGCCCTTTTTGAATATTGGCACCACATTTGCTATGCGCCAGTCCTGCGGAACAGACCCTGTCGCTATAGAGTCACTAAAAATAAGAAATAATGGTTTATCTATTACATTACTTAGTTCTCTTAGTACTCGTGGGTGTATGCCATCCGGACCCGGAGATTTATCTATTTTAATCTTATTTAGCCGGTTTCGCACCTCTTCTTGGGTTAGATTGGTGACCCTTAATATAGGGTTTTCATTGTTTCTTGGGATTTCACCTAGCATTTCATTTTCCACCGTGAATACCGTGGAGAAGAAGGTGTTTAATATGTTAGCTTTTTCCTCGTCATCTACAACCATTCTTTCCTCACTATTTTTTAAGGGGCCTACATTTTCAGTTTTTATTCTTTTACTATTGATATAGTTGAAGAACAGTTTGGGATTAGTTTTACTCTCCTTAGCAATGTGCTTCTCTGTTTCCTTTTTGGCAGCTTTAATTAGTTTTTTAGATAAAGTATTTTTCTCCCTATAGTTTTTTAGAGCTTCAATGGTGCCATCCTGCTTTAGTAGTGCAAATGCTTTCTTTTTACTGTTAATTGCCTGTCTTACTTCTTTGTTTAGCCACATTGGGTTTTTCCTATTTCTAGTCCTTTTATTCCCACAAGGTATAAACCGCTTACACTGCCTATTTAGGATGTTCTTAAACATTTCCCATTTATTATCTGTATTCTCATTTCTGAGGATATTGTCCCAGTCTACCAGATTAAGGGCATCTCTAAGCTGTTCAAACTTTGCCTTCCTAAAGTTCAATGTTTTTGTGACTCCCTGACAAGTCCCCCTAGTGAAAGACAGGTGAAACTGCACAATATTGTGGTCGCTATTTCCTAAATGCCCAACCACCTGCAGATTTGTTATTCTGTCAGGTCTATTAGATAGTATTAGGTCTAAAAGTGCTGCTCCTCTGGTTGGATTCTGCACCAATTGTGAAAGATAATTTTTCTTGGTTATTAG
Source organism: Ranitomeya imitator (assembly GCF_032444005.1). NCBI lineage: Eukaryota > Metazoa > Chordata > Amphibia > Anura > Dendrobatidae > Ranitomeya > Ranitomeya imitator. The sequence continues at coordinate 221,867,949 of NC_091283.1, forward strand.
CAGAAACCTGTTGCCTTTATGGGTTTCACAGGTTTCTGTTTCCCAGTTAATATCCGGGTAGTTAAAGTCCCCCATAACCAGGACCTCATTATGGGTTGCAGCTTCATCTATCTGCTTTAGAAGTAGACTTTCCATGCTTTCTGTTATATTTGGGGGTTTGTAACAGACCCCAATGAGAATTTTGTTACCATTTTTCCCTCCATGAATTTCAACCCATATGGACTCGACATCCTCATTCCCTTCGCTAATATCCTCCCTTAAAGTGGACTTTAGACAAGACTTTACATAGAGACAAACCCCTCCTCCTCTCCGATTTTTACGATCCTTTCTAAACAGACTGTAACCCTGTAAGTTAACTGCCCAGTCATAGCTTTCATCTAACCATGTCTCGGTTATTCCCACTATGTCAAAGTTACCTGTAGATATTTCTGCTTCTAGTTCTTCCATCTTGTTTGTCAGGCTTCTGGCGTTTGCGAGCATGCAGTTTAGAGGATTTTGTTTTGTTCCAATCTCCTCACTGTGGATTGTTTTAGAAATGTTCTTACCTCCCTTCTGAGTATGTTTTCCTGGGTCGTCTTTGTTCGAGTCTAATGTTTTTCTTCCCGTCCCCTCTTCTTCTAGTTTAACGCCCTCCTGATGAGTGTAGCGAGTCTTCTGGCGAATGTGTGTTTCCCAGGTTTGTTGAAGTGTAGTCCGTCTCTGGCGAGGAGTCCATCATACCAGTAATTCACACCGTGGTCCAGGAATCCAAATCCTTGTTGTCTGCACCATCGTCTTAGCCAGTTGTTTGCATCAAGGATCCTGTTCCATCTCCTGGTGCCATGCCCGTCTACTGGAAGGATAGAAGAAAAAACTACCTGTGCATCCAGTTCCTTTACTTTCTTCCCCAACTCTTCAAAGTCCTTGCAGATTGTCGGTAGGTCCTTCCTTGCCGTGTCATTGGTGCCAACATGTATCAGAAGAAATGGGTGGACGTCCTTGGAGCTGAAGAGCTTTGGTATCCTATCGGTCACATCCTTGATCATCGCACCTGGAAGGCAGCATACTTCTCTTGCAGTTATGTCCGGTCTGCAGATGGCTGCTTCGGTGCCTCTCAGTAGTGAGTCTCCCACCACCACCACTCTTCGTTGCTTCTTGGCTGTACTTTTTGCTGTCACTTGTTGCTGTGTGCCCTTTTCTTTTTTGCTTGCTGGTATTGCTTCATTCTTAGGTGTGCCATCTTCATCCTCTACAAAGATTTGATATCGGTTCTTCAGTTGTGTGGTTGGTGATTTCTCCATGGTCTTCTTGCTTCTTTTGGTCACATGCTTCCACTCATCTGCTTTTGGAGGTTCTCTGACACTTTTTGCACCTTCTGTGACCAGTAGAGATGCTTCTGTTCTGTCTAGAAAGTCTTCATTCTCTTTGATGAGTTTCAAAGTTGCTATTCTTTCTTCCAGACCCCGCACCTTTTCTTCTAAAAGGGCCACTAGTCTACACTTCTGACAGGTGAAATTGGATTCTTCTTCTGGTCGATCTGTGAACATGTAGCACATGCTGCAGCTCACCATGTAGGTTGTCACATCTGCCATGTTGCTCCTAGATCCTGCTGACTTGCTGTGTGTTTTCCTTCTTGTGTAATCTACTCAGCCAAGCTCTCTTGCAATAATGTCCTACAGGCAAAAATTCGCGCGCCGTACGGCGCGCGGTTTGGTGATGCTTTCGAAGCAGCTGGTCCCGGCTGTACCCAACGATCTTCTAGCTTAGGGAGACTTCGCTTCTCCCAGAAGGCACCTGGAATATGCAAATTAGCCTCCTGAAGCTTGAATCCCTGGTTTGGTGATGCTTTCGAAGCAGCTGGTCCCGGCTGTACCCAACGATCTTCTAGCTTAGGGAGACTTCGCTTCTCCCAGAAGGCACCTGGAATATGCAAATTAGCCTCCTGAAGCTTGAATCCCTGGTTTGGTGATGCTTTCGAAGCAGCTGGTCCCGGCTGTACCCAACGATCTTCTAGCTTAGGGAGACTTCGCTTCTCCCAGAAGGCACCTGGAATATGCAAATTAGCCTCCTGAAGCTTGAATCCCTGGTTTGGTGATGCTTTCGAAGCAGCTGGTCCCGGCTGTACCCAACGATCTTCTAGCTTAGGGAGACTTCGCTTCTCCCAGAAGGCACCTGGAATATGCAAATTAGCCTCCTGAAGCTTGAATCCCTGGTTTGGTGATGCTTTCGAAGCAGCTGGTCCCGGCTGTACCCAACGATCTTCTAGCTTAGGGAGACTTCGCTTCTCCCAGAAGGCACCTGGAATATGCAAATTAGCCTCCTGAAGCTTGAATCCCTGGTTTGGTGATGCTTTCGAAGCAGCTGGTCCCGGCTGTACCCAACGATCTTCTAGCTTAGGGAGACTTCGCTTCTCCCAGAAGGCACCTGGAATATGCAAATTAGCCTCCTGAAGCTTGAATCCCTGGTTTGGTGATGCTTTCGAAGCAGCTGGTCCCGGCTGTACCCAACGATCTTCTAGCTTAGGGAGACTTCGCTTCTCCCAGAAGGCACCTGGAATATGCAAATTAGCCTCCTGAAGCTTGAATCCCTGGTTTGGTGATGCTTTCGAAGCAGCTGGTCCCGGCTGTACCCAACGATCTTCTAGCTTAGGGAGACTTCGCTTCTCCCAGAAGGCACCTGGAATATGCAAATTAGCCTCCTGAAGCTTGAATCCCTGGTTTGGTGATGCTTTCGAAGCAGCTGGTCCCGGCTGTACCCAACGATCTTCTAGCTTAGGGAGACTTCGCTTCTCCCAGAAGGCACCTGGAATATGCAAATTAGCCTCCTGAAGCTTGAATCCCTGGTTTGGTGATGCTTTCGAAGCAGCTGGTCCCGGCTGTACCCAACGATCTTCTAGCTTAGGGAGACTTCGCTTCTCCCAGAAGGCACCTGGAATATGCAAATTAGCCTCCTGAAGCTTGAATCCCTGGTTTGGTGATGCTTTCGAAGCAGCTGGTCCCGGCTGTACCCAACGATCTTCTAGCTTAGGGAGACTTCGCTTCTCCCAGAAGGCACCTGGAATATGCAAATTAGCCTCCTGAAGCTTGAATCCCTGGTTTGGTGATGCTTTCGAAGCAGCTGGTCCCGGTTGTACCCAACGATCTTCTAGCTTAGGGAGACTTCGCTTCTCCCAGAAGGCACCTGGAATATGCAAATTAGCCTCCTGAAGCTTGAATCCCTGGTTTGGTGATGCTTTCGAAGCAGCTGGTCCCGGCTGTACCCAACGATCTTCTAGCTTAGGGAGACTTCGCTTCTCCCAGAAGGCACCTGGAATATGCAAATTAGCCTCCTGAAGCTTGAATCCCTGGTTTGGTGATGCTTTCGAAGCAGCTGGTCCCGGCTGTACCCAACGATCTTCTAGCTTAGGGAGACTTCGCTTCTCCCAGAAGGCACCTGGAATATGCAAATTAGCCTCCTGAAGCTTGAATCCCTGGTTTGGTGATGCTTTCGAAGCAGCTGGTCCCGGCTGTACCCAACGATCTTCTAGCTTAGGGAGACTTCGCTTCTCCCAGAAGGCACCTGGAATATGCAAATTAGCCTCCTGAAGCTTGAATCCCTGGTTTGGTGATGCTTTCGAAGCAGCTGGTCCCGGCTGTACCCAACGATCTTCTAGCTTAGGGAGACTTCGCTTCTCCCAGAAGGCACCTGGAATATGCAAATTAGCCTCCTGAAGCTTGAATCCCTGGTTTGGTGATGCTTTCGAAGCAGCTGGTCCCGGCTGTACCCAACGATCTTCTAGCTTAGGGAGACTTCGCTTCTCCCAGAAGGCACCTGGAATATGCAAATTAGCCTCCTGAAGCTTGAATCCCTGGTTTGGTGATGCTTTCGAAGCAGCTGGTCCCGGCTGTACCCAACGATCTTCTAGCTTAGGGAGACTTCGCTTCTCCCAGAAGGCACCTGGAATATGCAAATTAGCCTCCTGAAGCTTGAATCCCTGGTTTGGTGATGCTTTCGAAGCAGCTGGTCCCGGCTGTACCCAACGATCTTCTAGCTTAGGGAGACTTCGCTTCTCCCAGAAGGCACCTGGAATATGCAAATTAGCCTCCTGAAGCTTGAATCCCTGGTTTGGTGATGCTTTCGAAGCAGCTGGTCCCGGCTGTACCCAACGATCTTCTAGCTTAGGGAGACTTCGCTTCTCCCAGAAGGCACCTGGAATATGCAAATTAGCCTCCTGAAGCTTGAATCCCTGGTTTGGTGATGCTTTCGAAGCAGCTGGTCCCGGCTGTACCCAACGATCTTCTAGCTTAGGGAGACTTCGCTTCTCCCAGAAGGCACCTGGAATATGCAAATTAGCCTCCTGAAGCTTGAATCCCTGGTTTGGTGATGCTTTCGAAGCAGCTGGTCCCGGCTGTACCCAACGATCTTCTAGCTTAGGGAGACTTCGCTTCTCCCAGAAGGCACCTGGAATATGCAAATTAGCCTCCTGAAGCTTGAATCCCTGGTTTGGTGATGCTTTCGAAGCAGCTGGTCCCGGCTGTACCCAACGATCTTCTAGCTTAGGGAGACTTCGCTTCTCCCAGAAGGCACCTGGAATATGCAAATTAGCCTCCTGAAGCTTGAATCCCTGGTTTGGTGATGCTTTCGAAGCAGCTGGTCCCGGCTGTACCCAACGATCTTCTAGCTTAGGGAGACTTCGCTTCTCCCAGAAGGCACCTGGAATATGCAAATTAGCCTCCTGAAGCTTGAATCCCTGGTTTGGTGATGCTTTCGAAGCAGCTGGTCCCGGCTGTACCCAACGATCTTCTAGCTTAGGGAGACTTCGCTTCTCCCAGAAGGCACCTGGAATATGCAAATTAGCCTCCTGAAGCTTGAATCCCTGGTTTGGTGATGCTTTCGAAGCAGCTGGTCCCGGCTGTACCCAACGATCTTCTAGCTTAGGGAGACTTCGCTTCTCCCAGAAGGCACCTGGAATATGCAAATTAGCCTCCTGAAGCTTGAATCCCTGGTTTGGTGATGCTTTCGAAGCAGCTGGTCCCGGCTGTACCCAACGATCTTCTAGCTTAGGGAGACTTCGCTTCTCCCAGAAGGCACCTGGAATATGCAAATTAGCCTCCTGAAGCTTGAATCACATCCTTTCTACATGCACAAGTGCGTTTCTTCTCTGCATGAGATGAGACCCTCTGGAATATTCCTTGTATCAGTTTCTTCACCAAGCTGTGACGCGCTCTTTCAGCTCTCAGCATTGTGAGAGAACAACTGTTTCATTTGGGACATACAGTTAGGTCCATATATATTTGGACAGAGACAACATTTTTCTAATTTTGGTTGTAGACAATACCACAATGAGTTTTAAACAAAACAATGCAGATGCAGTTGAAGTTCAGACTTTCAGCTTTCATTTGAGGGAATCCACATTAAAATTGGATGAAGGGTTTAGAATGGGTCCCATTACAACACACTTAAGCTATCAATGCCTTCGGACACATCGTTCCGTCAAATGTGGTAGTAGTAGAATAGGGTTGCTTTGCTTCTGGAGGACCAGGATAGCTTGTCATAATTAATATAGCCAGAAATTTTGCTGGCAACCAAAAAATCCTGAAGGAGAATGTCCACTTGCCATTTCTTGACTGAAAGCTCAAATGCAGTTGGGTTAAGAAACAGGAAAATGATATGTAACAGACAAGCAAGTCTACCGCTAAATAACTCAAAAGAATCAAAATGAAAGCTTGGCCGAGTCAAAATACTGACTTAAATCCAATTGGGATTATGTGGCAAGATCTTAAATTTGCAGTTTATGCTTGAAAACCCACCAATGTAGCTGATTTAAAACAATTCTGCAAAGAAGAGTGGGCCACAATTCTCGCCTAGCAATGTGGATGTCATGGGGATACCACAACAGAGAGGAGCCAGAAGATCACAGCATCTGGTTTCATGAATTCCTGCCCTGCTTAGAAGCACTTCACCATCTTATTAAAGAGTGCAGAGTTTTTCCTTGATGGCAGTGCAAGAGTTAGTCAGTTGAAGCTCCTGGGACTTTCCTACCTGTATTCTATCAGCTGTTCAGTGCTGGCCATTCCCCTTTTCTATTTATTCTCACTTCTGGCACTTAGGAATTGCCAGTGCTAGTTCTTACTGTCTGCTTCTGGAGTTGGAGGTGTAGTTTATGGTTACAATTGGTGTTTGGAGATTTGTTCAGGAGACTGTTGCTTTGCATTTTGATTGTGTGCATATCTTCATCCTCCTATTTAGTTTCTTATTCCTTTATCTCCCCTGTGTTCCTTTCTGTTATTTGAAGAGTATATTTTGTATAATTGCTACTTTTATTTATCCATGTCCTAACCACTTGGGCTTCCCACCTCCCTGGGTGTGGGAGAGAACAGAAAAGGGTTGATATAGGAACATAGCAAGCTATGAGAACCCGGCTTCTCCACCTTCAGGTGTAATCTGGGGACAGGGATAGACTATGCCCCTACTTCTAGGGACCTGGTTAGCGCCCACAGTCCCAAGGCACTGCGTGACAGTAGAATACTGCCAATTGTGGCATAACTCATATTAGGTTGGGGTGGCAGTTGTTAGGTGTCGAATTCCCGCCGCTGCACAGGGGGAATCTCGAGCCATGTCCTTGGCGGTCTCCCATTCTTCCCCATCCGCAGTGAAGTCTGCTCAGCAGAGACATCGGTCCCAGCGTCTGGCTCAAGCTGATACTGTGTGGCTGGTTACAGCTGCCGCCCCAAGTTCAGCCTTTGTAACCAGCATGGATCAGCGATGAGCAGATGTTCCAGGACTAAGTCCTGCTTTTCATCTACTGAGCATGCCCGTGGGACGACCTCTCATTGGAGGTTGGAAGTTACATGCTCAGGTCCTGTAGCGGCTCCGATTGGACCACTAGGTAGGTCCTGGAAGGCTACATCTATAAAAGGCTCGCATGGCCGCTCGGCCATGCGCTAGTATAAATCTGTAATTGTGTGTGTGTGGATGTATGCCTGAATCTGGTGAAAGCTCCAAATCATGCCCATTCCTTGTGTTGTTGAATGTACTTGAGTGATTGAGCTACATAGCGCCAGATTGTGCCATCCAGCACCAGGCACTGCGTCAATTTGCAGCGACCGCCAGTGTGGCGCCATGCACAACTAGTGCGCTTTCCTAGCTAGGGTGGTTAGTGGCGTCCGCCAGTGCGGCGCTGTAGCACTCTGTGCGGTAAATCTTTAATTAGTCCTGACTGGTGGGAACTCCCACTTGATCTCAGCATCTGACTCAGGGCATCCTCAGGCACGGGCTCAAAAGCCACCGAGGGTCAGCGCGAGTCCAATCACCAGCATAGTGGGGGTGAATTACATGGATCCCACTAGCTTCCATCTGCTGCACCCTGTGACTGCAAACAGGGCACAGCGTTTCCTTTTTTCCCTGCGACTCTGTGAAGCAACAGAGTTCGCATCAGTTCATACCGGGTGACAGAACCCGTGTTTATTCTGGAGTAGTACTGCCATATAGTGCTGCCTTTACCTAGCAGCAGGTTCCATCTATGCACGGTGGACCCCAGGCTGTGAACGCACCTTATTACTATCTTTATATTTATTCGGTGCATTGCACCAGCCCTAACAGCAGTTACTTTATAAATGGGTGATACAGGTTTTGACCCAATCTTTATCTTCCGAAACTCCAACTCACCTCCAAACACAAGATCCAAATATGCTGCGATCCCATAACCAGAATGTTTTTTTCTTAACTTTGCATGCTTCAGACTGGGCTTTGGGTCTCTTAGGAGCATTTATTTAATCAGTCATATTTAGTAAAGCCATTTGTAGATGTGGCTGCCCATCGTTTTCACCTGGTGGATCCTTTACACGTTTGGACGGTCCCCTCATGTATCCTAATCTGTGTTAATCAGGCCCCTGTCCTGCAGTGGCTTTCTCCTCACTCATACGGCGCTCCTCACTCATACGGCACTCCTCACTCACACGGCGCTCCTCACTCACACGGCGCTCCTCACTTACACCGTGCTCCTCACTCGCACCGCGCTCCTCACTCACATGGCGCTCCTCACTCACACGGTGCTCCTCACACGGCGCTCCTCACTCACACGGCGCTCCTCACTCACACCTTGCTCCTCACTCACACCACGCTCCTCACTCACACGGTGCTCCTCACTCACACGGCGCTCCTCACTCACACGGCGCTCCTCACTCACACGGCGCTCCTCACTCACACGGCGCTCCTCACTCACACGGCGCTCCTCACTCATACGGCGCTCCTCACTCAAACAGCGGTGCATTCCTGGGCTGCCATCGTTGCCCTATGGCTTTCACCATCTCTTCCTCTTCGGCTTTACAGACAACTGCTCTGCTTCACATTTGGGACAGTCACAGGCAATTTCCCCTGGAACTGGGCAGCACACAGTTCAAGAGGTTCTCGCTGCATGCTTTGTAGCCACTACTAAATAAAATGTCTCACTTACAGTCTCTCTCAGTCTGGACAATGGCAGACTGTAACTCCTGAATTGCTGCAGCAGTGGCATTTCTACCATCGCCCAGACAATGCATGTCTGAAAATTAACGGACAGTGAAAATATAGACAAGTGCACTGAACATAAGTCTATGTGACTGCTGGAAAGACACTGATCTCACAGGTCATCATCTTCATAACCCTCTTACAAATGCAAAACGAAGCCCAAGACTTCCTATAACTAGTTATCAGCCAGTCAGCGCCAGTATACCATGCAAGTGTGTTCCGATTTCACACCGCTCCAGACAAGTCTGAATTATGAGCTCATTAACTTTTTCTGGCATCGCAGCAAAGGAGAAGCTGCTCCCAATATTTATTGGAAAGAGGCACCTTTACCTAAAATATTCCATTCCTCGTAAAAGCTTCTGTATGAGTCACGTTAACCACTGCTATAAAAATGCTGCTCTTTCCCCAGAATACTGTATATATTTCCCAATATATTTATTTTTTTTTTCTAATTGGTTGCTCAGACTTGTCACAGAAAAATAGCTCTAATGGTATTATATTACTGTTCTTATATGGAAGTAATTGTCCCAACCCCTATAATCTAATGGGGCTTACCTGAGATGGTTCAAGGAGCAATGATACAAAAATAATGTGCAATGAATACAGGAATCATATTTTTTCCGTATATTCATGCTGAAAGGAGATCTCGCATTCAGCTCATAAATGCACCAGGAGTCACGATTTAATAGTTTTCTTCTGTGATCTCCTCCTCTATCTGGTTTATTAACTCTTCTATCCCTGTGATCAGGCAGGAGGAAGTGTCTCCATTCTGCTCCATGGAAAAATGTCTGGTAGCTGCCGGCATCAGACAAAAGTCTTCTGACACTTACAGGGAATTTGTTGTGCATCCAACAGACTGTATATTACAGATTTTGCACGTAATAACATAGTAACATAGTTAGTAAGGCCGAAAAAAGACATTTGTCCATCCAATTCAGCCTATATTCCATCATAATAAATCCCCAGATCTATGTCCTTCTACAGAACCTAATAATTGTATGATACAATATTGTTCTGCTCCAGGAAGACATCCAGGCCTCTCTTGAACCCCTCGACTGAGTTCGCCATCACCACCTAACGGTACTATATGTGATGACGAGTTGTAATTCATAACATTATTTATGAGATATGTTTTTTAGTGACCGAAGAAGTAAAAGTAGTCATGTTCAGCATGTCTGCAACGTGTGCGGACATCGTGTCCACTTTTAGAAAGACTCCTTGTATGAAGCCAAGTATAGTTTGCACTGTTGATTTGATTTACATATAAACTCGTCGAAAGCAATTTACCTAATGTGGGCACTTTTTTTTTGCTGAGAATCTGATGATAAGATCAGAGAGATTATTTTTACGTTTTGTGTCTCGGTAACACATAAGTCAATGTTTGTTGACAATTTTTTTGATGGCATTAAATTGGGGACTATAAGTAGAAACAAAATTTATGAGATTGGAGTTCATGTTAGAAGGATTTTAATTTTGATTTTTTATAATATTACATCTACAGCTGAAACTAGAAGTTCCCATCCACTATATTTAAAG